>NC_060140.1:158370115-158670115 GCF_021461385.2 Schistocerca piceifrons
CCTCAATTCATAACTTTTACACAATCTCTCATCCAAATTACAATTAGCAGTTACCTATATCCCTAAAATTCATAATGTACTTCACAAAACACGTACCTACAGAAAAAATCATCTCATGCACTTTCCTGAAAAATAGCACAGTATTCTGTCTGGTGAAGGTAAGCAAAAATACACTCCACAAACTTCACATGGAATTTCATTATATGGGCAAACTATCTTCCCAGAAAAATGATTATCTTAGAACCTCCTTCATAAAAACCCAAAATCCTAAATCCGATACCTGGTCCAGATTCCTAGATGACACCTTTGCGATCTGAATTGGTTAGAACGCTAGAACTGAAAAACTTCTGCCCCATTTGCTTGACTTGGTCCTTCCTACTCAACCTAGCAAGCCCCCTTCCTAGATGTTGATCTACACCTCAGTCATGGCTTCATCAGTACCTCCATCAATATTACCTATTAACTACCAGCAATATCTCCACTTCGACAGCTGCCACCCATTCCATACCAAGAACTCCCTTCCACGCAGGTTAGGCACCCATGGTCGTTTCATTTAGAGTGGTTAGCAGTCCCTCTCGAAATACACCGAGGTCTCACTGAAGACTTCACAGGCCATAATTATTTTCCCACCCTTGTACACGACCATATCTCTCATGCCTTATCTTTCCTGTCTCCCACCATCTCCCAAAGCTTCACTGTCCCGCCACGGAGGAGCATTCCCTTCGTCACTCATTACGACACAGAACTGAGCAACTGAATTACGTTATCCCCCAGGGTTTTGACTACCTCTCGTTGTGCCCTTAAATGAGAAATGGCCTACCCACTCTTCTTCCCACCCCTTCCATAGTGGTATTCCGCTGTCCACCGAACATACATAACACACTCGCCCGTCGCTAGGCAACCCCTGCTCCCGACCCCTTATCTCATGGCTCATACCCCCGCAATATACCTTGATGCAATACCTGCCCCATGCATCCTCCCTCGACCGCTACTCCAGTCCGGTCACAGACATTATTTATTAAAGGTATTGCTGCCTGTGAAACCAGTCATGTGAACTACAGGCTCAGCTGCAACCACTGTGCTGCATTCTCTGTCAGTATGATAACCAAAAAGCTGTTGGGTCATGCATTCCGCATGAATGGCCTCCAAGAAACTGAGACCACAAAACAAGTGGACCACCCTTTTGATGAGCACGCTGCCAAACATACGTCCTTCATTTCAATGACTGCTTCATAGCTCGTGCCAATGGATCCTTTCAAAACACCAGCGTTTCTGAATTACACAGCTGGGAACATTCCATGCTGTATATCCTACTTTCTCGTAGCACTTCTGGCCTCAGCCATCGTTGGTAGTTGTCACCAATCTAGCCCCTTCCCTGTTCTCATTCCAGCATTACATAGCCCTCATTCCAATATCGTACCCAGTATTCTTACTTCTCTCCTTTTCCGCTACTGTACTCATTCCCACCTCTCCCCAACCCTACGCCTTACATCGTGACGGTACATAGCTGCCCACCCCTCTCCCCACGTCGTCCGTGCCCACTCCACAGCAACAGTGTACTGTCTGCCACCCCAACCCTAACATCCCTCCTGATCCACTCTCCAGCCTCCTCACCACCACCACCACTCAGTCGCTACTGCCCTCATGCACTTGTGCTGCTGCTATCAGTGTGGCTTCAGTTATCTCAGACAGCTGTCATATTGAGAATTATTCATTAAGTTTTTACTTACTTGTACAGAAATAACTGAGAAGGTGAAATTTCTAAATTTAATTCTGAAACTGCTCAGTGAAATTGTATCAAGCGAATGTGCTTAAACTGCTGAGTGAATGTACTTGTGTTTTGTTATTTAATATGTGACCTACAGAAATATTCCTGACAAATACAACTCAAACGCAATCTGACTGCTCAAAAAATTAACACAAATGAATATCCCTGCATCAGCAGAAGCCCTAACAATAACCGACATATTTCATAAAACACTTAACTCACATAAAATCTTCTTTACACGAACTACAGCGATACAGCGAGCATCAATACAGCCAGCTAAATAAAAGATTCTGACTACGGTAGGCTCTACCTACTAATAGGCATGTGGCTAGCAAATGTTACCTTAATAATGTAACATCCAGTTCAAAAAATTGTATAATCGTCCATGACATCCAATTCCAAAACATTATATAATCATCAACAATCTTACATTTCAATGATGAACAGACGTCCATACCGTCTGCTCACGCTATCACTTTAAACTTCTAACCTCCATCACTGCTAATTATTAGCTTCCAACCTCCATCATTGCTGATTATACACTCCCAACTGCGAGTTTGACCAGCCACAGAGAGACTCTTACAGAGAATGCACAGTTCTGTCAGAGTTATTAATGAAGTCTATCGCTCTGCCAACAACAAAATATATAAATTGGCTACTCACAAAGGCCCTCCCCACCTGCTCCTCTCTAAAAATTATACAAAGTTTTCTGGGCAGTGGCTAAGACTATTTTCTTAAATTTTTATATTAACAATATCAAACAGATCAGATGCACACAATTAGTAATTTACTGTTGGTCAACAAAGCAAAAGTTTTCCTCACTCTCCGTACAGGCGGTCTTAATCATTCATCCAAAGAGTAGTATATGACAGTATTATGCATAGAGTCTAAGCAATAAGAGGAATTGCACACGTAAGTAGTGGACATCCACGCACTCTTGAGGAAACAGTGTTGTCCTCCCAACAGAAACACAGTGATGACTCTTGACATGAAAAAATGAGGATTGGTAATGGGCGACAAAAGAGCACACCCACACCAGAGTCTGTAGAAGTCTTGAAGAATATTGGTAGAATTGGTAGGTCACCAGAGAGCAGACCCACAGTATTCCTTGTAGAGATTGAGGTAGTAATGGGTCACCAAAGGTGCAGACCCACTGTACTCCTTGTACAGATGATCAGCAGCCATCCGTTGCAACGGTGCGGGTGCACAATCACAATTCAAGAGTTTTGATGACAGTATAGCAAGTCCACAAACCACCACTGGCTCACTAATTGCTTTGCAGTATCTTTATATCGAGCAATGGTGTTAACCAGTCCCTTGCTGAATTATCAGCACTCATGCAAGTACTAGCTCAGTCATATATCCTCTGACTTATCCATATACTATGACCAACACACAAATGTGGTCAGTAAAATGTATCCTCACTATTTACTTAACTTGGAGAACAGATGTGCACACAATTTCAATTTTACAGCAAACAAATTCAGTCACAAATGTAAAGAAAACATCAGTAAAGCAAAGAACATGATAATACAGATAACATTTGTAGTAATACAGGCTTCACAAAAAGAATAGAAATAAAAATATACATGAGTATCACAATAATTATGACGTAAGTAACTAAATGAAAAATGAGAATGCCTTAAGAAATATTAACTTGACACATGAGCATTAAAAGAAAACAGAACAGAATAAATAATGTGTGAACGTCTTTTCAATGAAAAAAAAAACAGGTTAGATTTGAGGATGACAGTATTCGTCATCATCGTGAACGCAGCTTAGTATTAGAAAAAAATTTTGCAAATTTATCTTGTCAGGTAAAGACACAGACAGTAAAAACACAAACACACAAGGGTACGCATAAACACCTAGCGGCATAAAAGAAAATGAAAGGACAGGGTCTGTTTCAGTGTAGCATCTGATACTGCAGTACTTGTGGTTACACCATTTCCAACCAAAACTTCAGTTTATTCTTGGAAATCTCCCTAAGTTTAACATTTGTTCCCAAAAAAAATCCTGTCTGTCTCTATTTATACTTTAATATATTTCTTACCTCATCACTTGCTTCCAAGAAAATCATACTTAACAAAATAATTGTTCCTCATTATACAATACTCTTTGGCCAAACCTTTTCCTTATAGCTTCTCAATGCATTTCTTCCCAACTCATCACAGCTCATTTTCTTATACGGCATACCTCCTCTTAAACTAAATTAAATCTATTGAGCTCAGATACATAAACTAGAGAATGAGGCAATGCAGCAGCACAAAACAGTTCACAGAGAAATATTCAAATGTGTGTGAAATCTTATGGGACTACCCTGCTAAGGTCATCAGTCCCTAAGCTTACACACAACTTAACCTAACTAGGACAAACACACACACACCCATGCCCGAGGGATGACTCGAACCTCCGCCGGGATCAGCCGCCCAGTCCATGACAGTTGACACCAACAACAGCAACAAAAAATGCAAACAGCAGTATACTTAAATTAGCAAAAATAATGCAACAATATAACTAATAAAAGGCAATATGCAGCATACAAGAAAAATAAATCAGTGGTAAAACTGGGTTATCAGTGTAATACAATGTATGATTTAGTAGGACAATGCCAGACAAATAGTAGCAGCAAATGCAATAACTTGCACCTAAGCATGACAAAGCATAAGGAGGAAAAAATATTACAGTAAAGTAAGCAACGCAGAAAAGGGAAATGCCTATTCACATCCTAATGTCTACGTCACATCTTAACACTAGAGTGGTGCACCACAACCACTTATTCTATAAAAAAAATAATCAAGTCCTTGGAAAGAAGATTATGTATGCTATTCCCGGTTCTAGCCACTTTGCCTTTTTTAATATACTTTGCATCTTTCCTTTCCTAGTCCTCTTTTTTTAAGAATGTGGATCATAAAATTATTATTTAATAGATCTGTAAACAGAAATAATTTGCAATAGCATATGTATTAAATTTTTATTTAAAACCAATACTGCAGGGCAACTAGACACTACATATTAAATAAAATGAGCAATTAAGCCAGTCGCAGTGGCCGGGTGGTTCTAGGCGTTTCAGTCCGGCACTGCGCTGTTGCTACGGTCACAGGTTCGAATCCTGCCTCAGGCATGGATGTGTGTGATGTTCTTAGTTTAGTTAGGTTTAAGTAGTTCTAAATGTAGGGGACTGATGACCTCAGACGTTAATTCCCATAGTGCTTAGAGCCGTTTGAAGTAAGCAAATAAGTAAAAAGCAAAGGATAAAAACATCATTCACTAGCCACATGGCATTTCGTAAGTCAGTAAAAATTCTTGCAATTCTTGTCATAATCGGGTATGTAGAACCAAGAATATTTTTCATCACTTCATAAACATTTCAGTAAGTAGCACAAAGTACAAACTCCAAAGTGTAATAATATGTTTACAAGTCATAGTGGGTCGTGTTTATAGTGCGCTCTGCATAGAAATGTTAGTAGCGAGGTCAACGGCCACTCTTTTCTAGAACTATGCGAGCACTTGCAGGAATGCAGCGAGCTTCAAAGTCGGTGAAGAGACACCAGTAAAGTTGAAAGGCAATACAACAATGGGTATATTTCAAAGATGCTAGCTCACAGCCCAGCACAACAGAGCATTACCTCAAGGTCACATAGACTGTCTACGAAAATATTTACGATAATAGCTGCAGCTACAATGACAGTTCCACACAAATAAAAAAAATTCACAGGTTGAAAATTTATGTTGGAAGTGTATAGAAACAGAAGCTCATAAATAATAGTGTCCAAAAATTCCTGTCAGCATTGTGGTACTAACAGTCACATATATACTCACTTTTCATAGTGATCATAATCATACGTCGATTTCATAATATACATCGTCGTCGTAAAAAAAAATCGTCCTAACATATTAATCAAATTTCAAAATCGTCGGAGCTTCCTCTAATAACTTCAAAATCTCTAAAAATTGCTCTATTGCTGGTTTCAATAGTGTCATCTACCTCAAACATACTTCAAAAATCATGATCCCATACAAAATACATCTCTCAAAGCGATTGCAGTATCACAATTGTTCCAAAAATATATGTGAGCAGTTCACAAAATGCAGACAAAATACAATTTCATAAGTGTGAAGTAATCCAACTGCGTAGTTTGCTAGACATGTGTCTACCATGTAGTAAAAAAATTTCCATTTCCCTCTGCTATATGACCAGATAGCTGTGTAATTCTGCAATAGAGAAATGTGGTACCGATGTGTAAAACTGTATAAGCAAATACCATATTAGCTAGCGCTCCTTGTGCTTGCCACATGCATGGTACACAAACTAGGCATACCCTCATTAGGGAAGATGTAATTATACCTTCAGATGTTACAGATTAAAATTTCGGAATGAAATGAATCACTGAAAACCTTCTCTGTATCATAATCATAATCTAAAATATATCCTAAAACTGTTCCAAGTATAAAGAGTAACAATTGAAATGCGTGTCATATAGCACTAAACTATAGTTCTTGCTGAATTTCTGTCGTTGCTTAGCGGCAAAAATGTGCCAAGTGTCGTAGTTATCGTCGTCCTTAAGCATACTTCTCCATAAAGTAAAGTGCTATGCGTATACATGTCATAGTTATTACGTTCATTGCCATCACCTTGAATGTACTGTTCTGTAGCGTATTGTTGTGTTATGAAAATAACTGTGTTACTGTAGACATGCCGTAAAGGTGATTACTAAAACATGTTTTACTTTTTAGAAGTCCGCAGAAATACTTTGCAGACATAAAACAGTTACAGAGCAAAAGATATGATAAAAATATGTCACTCATAAGTAGCGTCGTTGTATAATCGTGTAGATGTTAAACATACCAAATACTGTGTCGTCTGTGACCTCTCAGAAAGTACTTCAAATAAAAATTTCTCTACGTGTAAATCAAAATGTTGCAGCAACACTTCATTAGTATTATTTGATTCAAGAATGTGGAATTTATAGTCATGACGTAATGGTGCAACTAACAAGTGAAAATGTACACACAATGAGACTGTAAGGTCTGTTCCCCATGAAAGTGAACTCGTAATATTACTGTCTTTATAAGTTCCATAGGTTGTTGACTAGATAGCTGAATTCAAAACATTGCTGCATTAGAATGTGACAAAACGTACTAATAACTTGAAATGAAAAATTTAATGTCAAAGAGTAGGTCAGAAAGCAAACTATTTCTCAATAAGCGGTTTTACATGAGATATGTGGTGTAATCCTTTACTTTTCGTACTGCTCAGAGTTTAAACATCAACGCAATTATCATGTGGTATATGTCGGATCCTGTAACATCCATTGTAAAACAAAAAGAATTTGTAACTCAAATGTTTCTTCTTATGTGACAATGAATGGGCTTTAATGAGAAGTTTTTGACCAATGTGTAGTTTCTTTGCATTTGTCTTACCATGTAGTTATCTACTTTTGTATGCAGCAGAATTTATATCTTTAATAGCTAAATCAATTACGTCTTTATGTCGAAGTTTACGTTTATTCGGAAAAGGTACAAGCTCTCTGATTCTGTTCGGTGGTTCCTCATTCTTCAGTATAAGAATAGTTGCTAAAGCAGTGGAGTCATGAGCCATTTCATTCAGTACATTTAGAAATAAGTGTAAGTATCTGTCCCAGTAGTGATGCTTTCTGTGACAACAAAGTCTGCAAAGCTTATTGATTTATTTCAGACGGGTTACAATGTGGAGAGTGGAACGAAATAAAAAACACACTTGCTTTTTCGATTCCGAAGCATGAGTGAGGAAACAGCAGATCTGAATTTTGGTCCGTTATCTGAAATGACTTTGGCAACGTGTCCAATTTAACGCAAGAAATTTTTAACAGAGGTGTTGGATACAAACCGTCCAGTGGCTTTGCGTAACGGTGTGAAGGAAACAAATTTTGAAGTAAGTTCATCAGCTACTAGAACGTATGAAAATCCCTTCAATTTTTTGACAAGGGTCTCAAGAAGAGAAACTGTAGCCAATTCTTTTAAGTTAGTAGCAATGATAGGAAACAATGGAGTACGGGTGTGAGATAGTAGATGGTTTAGCTTTTTGACAAAGTTTACAAATAAACAAGACTCTCCTAAACCTCTTTTCCATGTTGTTAAAATAACAAGTCGTCCGAGGAACGTGATACCATTTTCGTGGACGAAAATATGCGTAGCTGAAATGAGTGTACTAGATGAGCTTATTAAGAAAATCGTCCGGAATACAAAGTACCTATAGCTCCTCATCAAACAGTAAAACGTTTTAAGAGTATGTTGTTTCTAACCAGACCATAATAACGAAACAGCCTGTGTTCCTTCATGCCATTTGCTTTTGCTATCTTTCGAAATCAGATCCTTGCTTTGCTCATAAGCGATGTCATTTAAAGATGTAGTAACGAAGTTTTCAAAGCCTTCTTTTTGAATGTAAAGAATACTGAAATTTTTCTCACTGTTTGCTTCTGTGTCGCTTTTCACAACGCCAGCCGGTGCGCGTGACAGTGAGTCCGCAACATTGTTTTCCTTGCTGGGAATGTACACTGATAGCTAAGGCTTCCAGTTCAGTGACGGAATAATTTATTTCAGATTTTGTTAGCACACGGCTAGCAAACGCGATGGTTTTCTAAACAGTAATGTCATTTTCTATGGCTTCTTGAAATAAATGGGCACCAAGTCCATCTTCAGAGGAATCTGTGCTAAGGCAGAAATCTTGTGACAGATCTGGGTGAGCTAAGATTGGCGCGTGAACTAGCGCTTCTCTCAAAGAATCAAATTCCAAATGTGCCTATTCGTCCCAGTTCCTAACAGTGTTTTTGACACTGAGAGAACAAAATTTTGGTGATACAAGAATTTTCATATTCAGGAAACGACGGTAGGTTTTCGAGAGACCTAGAAAACTGACAAATTGTTTTTTTGTGGATGGAACTGGAATGGCTCTCACTGCTTCCAACTTTTCAGGATCTGGCTGAATGTCATCAGAAGAAATAATGTGTCCCAAAAACTTCACCTTTATCCTACAGAATTTAGATTTTTCCAAGTAAACTGTAATTCCAGATTCTGCGAAAAGACATAACACGCTGTTGAGGATAGGATTATGTTGTTCCCAAGAGGCTTGTACTATTAAAATATAGTCCCCATATGAAGTGAACTGTCGTTTTAAGAACTCAGGTAATATGGAATTTAGTCCATGAATGAATGCTATGGAAGAAATTTTCAAACCAAAAGAAAGTTTCCAAAATTGGTAACAAACACAGTTACAAAGAAAAGCCGCATATTTTCCACATTCTGTATGAAGTCCAATTTGATAAAGCTGGATATGCGATCAATAGAGGACAACAATTTTACGGCATTGAAATTCTGAAGAAGTTCTTCCAAGTTTTGCGGTCTGTCGGCTTCAGGATTGATGATAGTGTTTAATTGTCTCAAATCTAAGACAAGCCTTATCGATCCATTATCCTTCTCAACAATGTATAATAGATTATAGGATGAGCTTACTGCTGGTTCAGTAATGACCTCGTCAAGCATAGATTGTACTTCTGTTCTAACATGGGCTCTGTAATGTCCCGGAATTACATATGGTCTGAAGCAAAATTTAGTATGCTCAAGAACACGAAACTGGTAATGAAATCCTTTAATTGTTCCTGTTTTGTATTAGAAAACAGTGGAATGTGCTTGTAAAACGTAAAAAATATCCTGCCTATCAGTATCATTACAGTTCTCAACTGTTCCAATTTTTTCTCTGAATTAAAACTTTAATATTTAATACGTCATCAATATGATCTCACTCAGTACTTGCAAAGTGATTATTAGTGTCAAGTTGCGTCGAAGGTTCCAAACAAAAGGTAAGGCCGATTGATTTCCTAGTCATAATTGTTCTGGTTCCTATATTGTCTGTTCCTACAGTTATCTCTGCCATAATCATTACCACGGAGTGGTGACCATTCCTTGTAACTATTGGTATTCTGCCAACTGTTGTCATACGGGATTGTCTGTTTTGGTCACGATTTACGTTATAATAATAGCCTTTTCATGTTGGGTTATTATTTCTGTCGTGTAGGAAATGTGATGGATGTGAACTGCAATTGTTGTTGTTTTCCTGTTTTTGCATCATGCAACTCTCTGTATCAATATCCAGTTTTTGCAACAGTCCCTCAAAACTTTCTATGTCATCTTTACAGAGTCCAACTAAAGTAATAGGTCTTTAATGTTCGGCAATTTAATTAAGCAAATGTGGATGAGTTCCAAGGGTCTGTAAAGGTTTGACAAATACTGGTTCTTGTACAACATATCGTCAGAATATTTTACCGAGCTAAAAAATTCAGACTTTCCGAAATGTTTCATCATTATAATGCTGTGTTTTACTTGATCTTGAGTAGCCTGAGAACAGTATATAGAGAGGAAGGCATGGCTGAAATCTTCTTCACTGTGACAGTCGCGAATAACCGATCTCATTCTTACAGCTGGTTCATTCCCTAAACAGCCACACATAGATTCTAATCTATATTGTGATGACCAATTAGGAGGAAATCAATGAGCAAACTGATGAAACCAAGCTTGTGGATTCTTCAATGTTTTAAATTTACGCATAGTGACGAAGAGCTTATAGTCAAAGTCTTCATGACGGCGAGTTGCTAATTGGTCATTGTTACGTCGTGTCGGCGGTTCCATCTCAAGGCTCGGTGCACCTTGCCAACTCCTTTCAAAATCTCCGTAATACCCAGTGTCTTTAGTTTGTTACTCTTCAGTATTTCTAAATCCCACTTCCCCTGTCGTAGCGCGAGTATCCTCGGAAATATGAAACTCCCGTATCATGTGTGCCAACTGATCTCATACTTCCCGCATTTCTCTTTTATGTTGCATATTAATTTTTTTCTGACTTAGTTTCAGTATCCCAATTTCTTCATACTCCTCTGTATCAGTAAGGGCTACCGGTCTTGTATCATTCAGGTCATCATCTACCTTCGTATATAAATTTGTTAACTGATCCGAAAGTTCGGCTCCTTTTCCCAATAATGAGCTAATTTACTCCTTTAGTTTTTCTGAACCAAATTTTAGAGTGTTCATTTGTGTCGAAATCGTATCTACTGTGTCCTTTAAGTATTCCTGATTATTCGCAGGTTGATAACCATATCGATAAATGAAACTGAGTCAGTTTTGGTCTACAAGGTGTCATGATTTTTGTGAACAATGACTCCAGTTCTTTTATGGCTGCTTCATGATTCTCTAATGTGTTTTCATGTTGCGAAAAAATAGGCTGAAAATGTTCACAAAAATTCTGTTAGTACATCTTCAGAAATCTTTTGATGTTTCGATTCGATTCTGAGTAGCTCAGCAGTAAAATCTTCACGTATTTGTTCAAGCGTTGTGTCTAACTTTTGAAGATTTAGTTCCATTGAGTCTAACTTTTGAAGCTGTAGCTGTGTTCGCTCCTCATTTTGTTCCATTGCGTCTAACGTTTGAAGATTTTGTTTCATTGTGTCTAACTTTTGAAGCTTTTGCTTCATTTGTCTCATTAATTGCAATAACATTGTATTAGTGACTGAAACATGTTTCTCCCTGCTTTTCGGCAGTGCATTTGCGGTGGCAGTATTCGTATTTTTAAAAGCAGAGAAGGCGCCTTGGCTTAATTGAGAAAAGAGTGATGACGCAAAACCTGAATCAACGATATTTGCAAGATTTTGTTCTGTCATTTCCCATTCTAGAAGCGATCTGTTACTGACCGATCGATCGACAATACTTCCCTGTTCACAGATTGTTTCAATGTCTATACCGTGATTACTGAGTGGTCCTGTCCTTATGGACTATTACCAAATTACTGTCTTGAACATTTGTCAGTTCGTAACTAGGCGGTGCTAACAAAATACGATATTCACTGCCATTTCACAGTTTGCTGTGGAGCCTAGTTTTGAGTCTTTCACACGCCATGATTATCACAGTGTTTCATGTGATAACACACTACAAACAATTTGAAAGGCAAAAATGAGGACCCACTAAAAGAGCACTGAAAATAATATATATCTAATTAATATCAAAAGCGAAACCTCCTGGCAGAATAAAACTGTGTGCCGGACCGAGACTCGAAATCGGGACCTTTGCCATTCACGGGCAAGTGCTCTACCAACTGAGCTACCCAAGCACGACTCACGCTCCGTCCTCACAGCTTTACTTCTGCCAGTACCTCGTCTCCTACCTCCCAAACTTAACAGAAGCTCTCCTGCGAACCATGCAGAACTAGCACTCCTGATACAAATGATATTGCGGAGACATGGCTTAGTCACAGCCTGGGGGATGTTTTTAGAATGAAATTTTCCCTCTACAGCGGAGTGTGCGCTGATATGAAACTTCCTGGCAGATTACAACTGTGTGCCGGACCGAGACTCGAACTCGGGACTTTTGCGCTCCCATTCCCCCAACTCACCATATCAGAATTAGGTCGAACACGTCTTGGATGTGACTAAACGTGGCATCAGAGCTACAGCTTCCAGGAATTTAAGGGAATTTTGAGACTTGTGCGTGCAGATATGATGCCACTTCCCTCCAGCGTCCTACGAAGGCCTCACTGCTTCCATGCCACGACGCGTTGCCGCTGTTATGCGTGCCAGAGGTGGGCGTGCCGGCTACTAGGTAATTTGTAATAACGTTCTGGCTGGTCAGTGTATATCTTTCTCCGCCATGCATGAAAACTAGTAACATTATTACAGAATCACAAACTATATTCAGTGCATGTAATATTAATTAATTTAAAATCGTTTAATATTCAAGTAGTGAAGCATTTAAACGCACCTTTATGTTTTACATAAACTTTTCTCTATTTCTGAACAACGTATGTTCATC
This sequence comes from Schistocerca piceifrons, assembly GCF_021461385.2. Lineage (NCBI taxonomy): Eukaryota > Metazoa > Arthropoda > Insecta > Orthoptera > Acrididae > Schistocerca > Schistocerca piceifrons. The sequence continues at coordinate 158,382,714 of NC_060140.1, forward strand.
ATTGTTGTAAACATCATACTCAAGACTCACACATAATTGAATTACGGTTTAACAATACCGCTATTAAATAAATCGAACATTGAGGTTATATGTTAATTACAAAAATTATTACAAACATTAAGCTTTTTTTAAATTGCACACTTGCCCAGCCCTGATCAGTCTTCTGCAGCACCTCTGCTTGTATTATCTTCTCAGCATATTCGCTTCTCAGCGCGGATACCAAGTGAGCAATGGAAATAATTACGCCATTTACCGTTCTGTTAATCAAAGTTAATTAAATATCTTCTATTAAAATTATCTTGAGATGACGTGTTGCAGTTGGAATTACCAGTTAACTGTTATGGCATGACTGAGTGCAGCTATATAATCAAATGCTAAGCTGAAACCCGGCCGTCTGGTTGTATGTAATTCGTTATTTATCCTTTAACAACGTAGTACTGTCAAGTCATCCTTGTCACTCCGTATAGCGTTGTTAGCTCCATGCAGCACCTGCTGCGATGTAGGGATGTCTACTGAGGAACTCCATTCGACGCAAGCTACCAGCAGAGTACCGATACCTCAAACAAATATTCTAACATAAAACAAATATTTAGACATTTGCAAGGTATCACCTATCAATATCTTTCTGTACTATTTGATTATTATAAATGTGATAAGAAAGTTATCTGTACATGGGCTTGCTCATGTAAAGATGAGGAGGATACAGAGAATTTCGCACCTGTAACGCTTATGGGACAATTTCCGAATTTAATTGAGCCAAATTCTGCAACTTCACAGTTACTGCTCTCTTTAATCTTGACTCTGCTACGCGGTTTTTACATATCAATTCATGTTAATTCATATCTCGCAATAGCTCGCCAATATCAGAGCAGGTTCAGCAGAACCTTACTTACGCGACCCATTGGCAATCAGCAACTTATGTGCTCTCGTCAAGGGGATGCTGACACGAAGCGTTAGCGTGTCAAAGATACTTGCGAACTGAGGCAAGTTACTGAGATTACTAGGCCTCTGTAACCCCATAGTATGGTCCTTCCTCCGTAGCTAGAATCCTTAATCGACAATGGAGCTGCTCCCAGTGCAATACACCCTGATAGAACAGCAGAATGGTATTTACTTTTCCTGAATCCCTTGAAGGGATTAGTGATCACAGTATGAGTGCCTTAATCAGTACGAAATCACCCTCCTGATGCTGAACAACGTCGTTCACTTTCGTTTACGATTGTAGGTACGGACGGCAGCTCCTGCAGTTCCTCTGCCTGGTGGCCCACGCGATCAGCAGACTGCTACTTGTCCTCACACCAGACTTCCTGGTGCTGTTCATCCTGGCACAGTCCCTTGTATCAGCAGCGGCCGGACCTATGCATGAATCTGCCTTGTCTGTTGGTAAGTGCATCAACACACGCAGCTGCTGTCATAACATTAACGTTGTAGCACGATGGTTTACATACTAACTGTTCTCAGAACTTCAGGAGATAGAAATAACACCAAAAAGTCACCGTAATGGCATCTGCAAATTTATGGAAGACGTATGAGGATAGGTCTCGTCAACAAATGCAGTTATATGTTATCCCATCAGCACATTCAAAGGCAACAAAATGGAGATATCGTAGGTCCTATAAGTTTCGAAATCGAACTGCCCATGTTGTGATCCTGACGTTCACTTGCGTGGAGTCTCACACTCAGTCCAATGCTTTATCCGTAAGTGTTTCCTAGGAGACTTGATGGGCCTTCCAAAAGGAGTAGAATGTCAGGACAGGAAACAGGAGTGTCAAGACCAGGGAGCAGCTGACATAAAACGTTCCTACTACAGAAACAAGATATTTGCGATCAGAATGCCGTAGCTTCTCAATTTACGGCTGGAAGATTGCAATATTTATTTCTGAAAAATTAATAAACCGTTTACGTTCCAGACAGTAATAAATGCTGTATAATTGTCAACCCTTTTGTCAGCTTCCGCGTTTATAACTCCACAGGATGCGCTATTTTGGAATATTCGAAAATGTCGAAAATGCTCAGTCATTCCTATTTAGAATATAATTTACGTTGTACCTACACTGAGAACTATCTGCGTTCTTGCCGACTGTCTTCGAAATGTAGGGAAATCGGCAGTAGACCGTAATTAAACGTATTTAGGAATCCCTAGGTAATGCACAGTTTACAAGTTGTCACGAGAATCTACCTCGCCTGTATAAAAGGAGGTGGGGCGTATTATATTGGCAGTTGGACGGCAGTTATGGGAAATGGGATTGGTCAGGATATCTCAGTGACTTCGAACATGGCCTGATCATTGGATTTATCCCATTCATCAACGTATCTGGGATATTACAAGTGCTTTAAAACAGGCCACATCGACTGTTTGTGATGTGACTGTGATGTAGGAACGCGAAGATCAACCACAGCTAACCCAAAATCACGCCAACCTCGCGTACTGATGCACAGGAGAATTAAGCATTGCGGTGGGAGGCTACAAATAACCGAAAGAGAATCGCCCATGGGTTGAATGGTGCTACCAGAAGCCCAGCTAACACAGTGAGTAGTGGGTACAGTGGTCAAGCACCTCCTCATAAGCCAAATATTTCTGAAGCAGTGCCTTGCTGATCTTATAGTGCTATAAAGAGTGATAACACTGGACAGCGGATGACTAGAATCGAGTGGTTAGGAGCCACTAATCAGGTGCAAATCTGATGGAAGTGTTTGGGTTTGGCAATGCCTGGGGAACGTTATCTTATAATGACAAGAGCGAAGTATGCAGGAGGGTGTGTTACAGAGTGGGTCCCCATATCATGCTTAGAAAATGGTAACTGATTAAGATATAAGCACATTTTACTCAATATAGTGTTCTGCATTCGTTAGAGGAACAGTTCGGAGACGTTGTTGGTATGAGCATGACATTTCAACGAGTCATAAAGCAGCGTCTGTGAATCAACGATTTGTGAAAACCAGCATTCCTGTAACGGACTGACCTGTCCCGATAACTGATTCGAACCCAATGGATCATCTTTGGGATGAGACAGAACGTCGGCAAGTTGACCTAAATTTTGAGAAAAAATTATAAACCATATGGAAATACGTGTATTATTAAATATGTACACAAGTGCTCGGATTAGAAGATTGTAAGACGAGGATGAAGTGTTTCGCTCCTGTTCTTCAATTCGTACATCGAAGAAGCAATGTCGAAAATAAACGAAAGGTACTACACTCCTGGAAATTGAAATAAGAACACCGTGAATTCATTGTCCCAGGAAGGGGAAACTTTATTGACACATTCCTGGGGTCAGATACATCACATGATCACACTGACAGAACCACAGGCACATAGACACAGGCAACAGAGCATGCACAATGTCGGCACTAGTACAGTGTATATCCACCTTTCGCAGCAATGCAGGCTGCTATTCTCCCATGGAGACGATCGTAGAGATGCTGGATGTAGTCCTGTGGAACGGCTTGCCATGCCAATTCCACCTGGCGCCTAAGTTGGACCAGCGTTCGTGCTGGACGTGCAGACCGCGTGAGACGTCGCTTCATCCAGTCCCAAACATGCTCAATGGGGGACAGATCCGGAGATCTTGCTGGCCAGGGTAGTTGACTTACACCTTCTAGAGCACGTTGGGTGGCACGGGATACATGCGGACGTGCATTGTCCTGTTGGAACAGCAAGTTCCCTTGCCGGTCTAGGAATGGTAGAACGATGGGTTCGATGACTGTTTGGATGTATCGTGCACTATTCAGTGTCCCCTCGACGATCACCAGTGGTGTACGGCCTGTGTAGGAGATCGCTCCCCACACCATGATGCCGGGTGTTGGCCCTGTGTGCCTCGGTCGTATGCAGTCCTGATTGTGGCGCTCACCAGCACGGCGCCAAACGCGCATACGACCATCATTGGCACCAAGGCAGAAGCGACTCTCATCGCTGAAGACGACACATCTCCATTCGTCCCTCCATTCACGCCTATCGCGACACCACTGGAGGCGGGCTGCACGATGTTGGGGCGTGAGCGGAAGACGGGCTAACGGTGTGCGGGACCGTAGCCCAGCTTCATGGAGACGGTTGCGAATGGTCCTCGCCGATGCCCCAGGAGCAACAGTGTCCCTAATTTGCTGGGAAGTGGCGGTGCGGTCCCCTACGGCACTGCGTAGGATCCTACGGTCTTGGCGTGCATCCGTGCGTCTCTGCGGTCCGGTCCCAGGTCGACGGGCACGTGCACCTTCCGCCGACCACTGGCGACAACATCGATGTACTGTGGAGACCTCACGCCCCACGTGTTGAGCAATTCGGCGGTACGTCCACCCGGCCTCCCGCATGCCCACTATACGCCCTCGCTCAAAGTCCGTCAACTGCACATACGGTTCACGTCCACGCTGTCGCGGCATGCTACCAGTGTTAAAGACTGCGATGGAGCTCCGTATGCCACGGCAAACTGGCTGACACTGACGGCGGCGGTGCACAAATGCTGCACAGCTAGCGCCATTCGACGGCCCACACCGCGGTTCCTGGTGTGTCCGCTGTGCCATGCGTGTGATCATTGCTTGTACAGCCCTCTCGCAGTGTCCGGAGCAAGTTTGGTGGGTCTGACACACTGGTGTCAATGTGTTCCTTTTTCCATTTCCAGGAGTGTGGGTTGGGATTAAAATTCAAGGTGAAAGGATATCAATGTTAAATTTCGCTGATGACGTTGCTATCCTCACTGAAAGTAAAGAAGTCTAATAACTACGGGATAGTAACTGAGAGTGAACTGGAGAAAGACAAGAGTAGTTACAAGTTATGTAAATGAGAACTGTGTGACACTAAACATCAATCTTGGTGATAATAGGGTAGAGTAGACGAGGTTAAGGAATTGTTGTTTCTTGGAAGCAAATAACCTATGACGTTTGATGCAAAGGAGGACATAGTAAACAGATTGATGCAACGAGGGTGTAGAAAACAGGGTACTACAAACAAGAAGGTATTCCTGTACAAATTGTAGTTTCGTTCATAAAACGTAACGTTTCTTCACTAATTCACCAGCAACCTCAAGATTGTGTGTTAGTTGAACATTAAGAATTCTATTAATAATTCATCAGTAACTTGGGTTATTTCGGTTTTTGGTGAAATATCTAGGTAACCTAAATCAATAAATATTTAGCTGCCTTATTATTTTGTAGTCCTAAGCCTGATGCAGCTACTATTATGTTCACAAACAACAACAGAAATATCATCATTCAAATAGAATTAAAATTAATATACTACATAAAGTTTGTTTTGTTTACAATTTAATTTAATCATGAATACAAACCACGAACTTGAGGTACTATTAATTTTTTGTGAAATTAATATAAAATATATCTCTTAAATGGAAACAATTGTAGATCTGTTCAACAACAAGGTTATACACAACAACAAACAAGTTTTCACGATTAATAATGACGAAAGTAATCCATGGTTTAAAGCAAAAGATTTGGCACAGATATTAGAGAATAATGACACAGATGATGCAATTAGAAAACACATTGATATTGATGACAAAGTAAAATATGAAAATGTATCTAATCTAGGTAAATTACCAGGGTTAAAAGGTAATGAAAAATCTTCCATATTTATCAATGAATCTGGATTATATTCATTAATCATATCTTCTAAGAAAGAAGGAGCTGAGAAATTTACAAGCATGGTTACTCATGAAATTTTACCATCAATTAGAAAACATGGTGAATATAAGATTAGAAAAGATGCGATTGATGCGTATAAATATCAAATAAAAGACAAAATTAATTATATACAACAACTACCAGAATTGAATAAATTAAACACAGAAATAATATAATTAATGGATGATAGAATTAAAATAAAAGATGATCATATTCAAAATTTTTAGAGAATCAGTTAATATTGCTTCAGAAATAATAGATACAAGAAATGATGAAAGAAATAGTTTCGTACCACATGTAGTAAAACAAATGATAGGGTTTAAGACCAACATACATTCTTTTAAAATTATTTGATGATATATGTTAATATAACTATTATGTCGTCAGAATGCAACAAAAAAATTACCCAAGCACCTATATAAAAACCGAAGATAGACATCCAAATTATGAAGAAATGTTAAGATTGAACTATAGTCCTAATTCAATAATTCTATATCAATGAATGAAACAAAATTTAAGTATTGTCTGTCATCTGGTCTTTTTCACTATTTTGAATAATTATACACAAGAACAATTGATTAATGATTTAATTAGTCTTCATCATAAAACTGAACTTTTATAATATAACTTTATCTTTATTTACCCAACTGTAATGTGATTATAGAAACCAAACCATTTAACATAAACTTTATTACCTTTTTTTAATTATTTTTCAACTAAGTATACATCTGGATATTTCGTTGTTGTAATTCTTGTTCATTAAATTGTCCTTTTATATCTTTTTATTTATATGTAATTGGATTAGAATAAATAACATCTTCAATTTCAACTATTTCTGTTGACCAATTAGCTGCATAGCCTTTTTCAAAAAGACCTTTCAATTTACTAATTTTCACTTTATCACCTCTTTTATATTAAGCATCATCTTAAGCAGACTTTAGTCTCTGACTAGATACAGTGTTAATTATTTTTAAGTTTCTTTCATTTACTTCTTTTGGTTTCGTTCTTATCGTAGAATGTTTTGTATTATTATATTCATCTCCTATATCTTTAACTAAGTTTAACCATTTATAATTCCCTTGTAAAGAAAATTACTTCCACATTTCACTTTAAGTGTTCTGTTAAATCGTTCAACAAATGACAATTTTTATTCTGAAAAATTAGAATCATGATTAATGATATATTTTTCATTAATTCTTTAAATTCTTTGTTATAGAATTCTTTACCATTATCTGTTTGTAAATTATATAGTTTTCTATAAAATTATTTTGAAAAGAATTAACTATATTTTTATGTTCATCTTTAATAAGAACAGCAATTGCAAATTTTGAAAAAACATCTATTATGGTCAATAAATATTTATAACCTTTGTTTATTCAAGAAATTCCTTTTAATTTACCTAAAGCCATTCCAACTAAATCAGCTTACTGCAAATCATCTATACCAAAAGAAACATAATTTCTTGTTATAAAATGAAGCATAATTTGCTTACATTCTTCCTTTTGCAGCTTATTGATGTTATTTGTCAGCAAAATGTCCTTTTTCTAAATCTCTATTTTCTCTATAAGAAATATAATGTTTTACACATGCTTCATCTAATGGATATATACCTTTATCACCTTTAAAGTTTTGAAAAGCCAAAGGTCTTATCTTAAAACAGTTCTTGTAATTAGGTAAAAGGCCCAAACAATCTCACACCTTAAGGGCAAAAGAATCTTACTATAAAAATTGGCTAGAAGCCATACAAATACAAACAAAAAGAACAAATAAGAAAAGGCAGTACACCCAATGGCGCTCAGAAGTTTCCGAGGGTCTGCCTGGAATTCAAACACTAATGCTCGCTTAGGTGAGACAGGCAGACAGATGATTCCGCTGGTGCACTTGAATTCAAAATAACCAAGTACAGTTAAACTCCACTGGAGGTTGGCTAAAATTTGCCAACTTGAAAACACACATTGTGTGTCCAGGATCGGTGAGCCACAGACCTCGTAGCAATGGGAACAGCACCACACACTCTAACCGCATGTAGACGCTACCAGTGGCCCTTGCCAAACAACGGGCTGCTGAGATTTCCTCACTGCTCCACGCCAACAGACCAACAACTCAACCCTGGAAGCGGTGAAATAACCAAATATACGTCGGTGATGAGATGACCAACCGAACGACCAACCAACGGTCGTCCGACTCCAATCTCCCTCGGTAGTCGGACCGTTCATGTGTGTCATCAGTGGTCGGCGATCACTTGCTGTCGGCGCCTCACCAGTGCTCCGTCCCCGACGTCACTGCTGCTGTGTCGCGACTGCACTGCTGGTTTGTCCCATACTGACTGCCAGATACATGACGACCTGGAAATACTATGGGTCGCTGCAGAGGTGATACGACAGCGCACTTATTGATACGCGCTGCTGCTGCCGCTCACGGGCAAGTAAGGCAGGAAGTTAGTGACGCCAGTAAATGGAATAAGAAAACGAGGCTTCAGTACCGCAATAGAAGGTGATAAACAATGAATGGGATAAACGCGAGTCGTGCGTGACTCAATAAGGAGGTAAGAGAAAGGCACAGTACTGGGAGAAACATCAATAATTATTATATTTCAGTATTTGGGCCTGCTGATGACTCTGTTGTTTTCTGTGAAAATGAAGTAGAATGCCAGAACTTGAATGGAATGATCTGTTAATTTCAGAATGTAGCTTGAGAGTAAGCAGAAAAAGGAGCAATAGAAATGGTGGTTGTGAATATCTGTATGTTAAAATAGGTGATCACTTTGTTGCTGCAGCGAAAGCAAAACAAATATTGGCAGGCGAAACAACAACATAAAAATTTGAATGGCAAAGAGAGTGCTCGTCGCTAAAGGTTGTCTACAGTGATTAAATGTGGACCTACTACTGAGGAAGGTACTTCTAAGAATTCACCCTTAGAGGATACCATTGTTGCAACTATGTCATAGGTCGTAAAGACACCTGAAAATTGTATAATATATGTGTCTGAGATGCTGATGTTACACGAAAAGGTGCATCAGATTAAATGGACTGACAAGTCTGATAAATTCCCTCCCGCACTTGCGAAAGAAGAACAATGTGGAAAACTGTAACTAGAAGAGAGTAATGAATACACTCGTCAACTACTTCCATTCTGTTAGTGATGCTACAAGGAGTATAAACTTTGGCTGGCAGTGATACCAAAGCAGTCAGGAGACGCATGACCAAATAAACGGAACCATAAACGATCTCATATCGTAAGACTCTTACCACCACACTACTACTGGGAAACACACACACACACACACACACACACACACACATATATATATATATATATATATATATATATATATATATATATATGCCAGGTGATCAGAAAGTCAGTATAAATTTGAAAACTGAATAATTCACGAAATAATGTCGATACAGAGTACAAATGTACACACATGCCTGGAATGACATGGGGTTTTATTAGAACCACAAAAATATGAAAGTTCAAAAAATGTCCGACAGATGGCGCTTCATCTGATCAGGATAGCAGTAATTAGCATAAAAAAGTAAGACAAAGCAAAGATCATGCTCTTTACAGGAAATGGTTAATATATGCACCATCATTACTTAACAATAGCTGTAGTCGAGGAGGTATGTTGTGAACAGCACTGTAAAGCATGTCTGGATTTAAGGTGAGGCATTGGCGTCGGATGTTGTCTTTCAGCATTCCTAGAGATGTCGGTCGATCACGATACACTTGCGACTTCAGGTTTCCCCAAAGTCAATAATCACACGGGCTGAGGTCTGAGGACCTGGGAGGCTAAGCATGACGAAAGAGGCGGCTGAGCACACGATTATCACCAAACGACACGCGCAAGAGATCTGTCACGCGTCTAGCAATATGTGGTGGAGCGCCATCCTGCATAATCATCGTACGTTCAAGCAGGTGTTTATCAGCCAGGCTGGGGATGATGCGATTCTGTAACATATCGGCTTACCTCTCACCTATGACAGTAGCAGTCACTGACGTTTTACTGTCCAGCGCCATCTGTCGGACATCCCGTGAACTTGGTTTCTTTTTTTTTTTTTTTTTGTTCTAATAGAACCCCATGTCATTCCAGGCATGTGTGTCAATTATTACCTCTCTATCTACATTATTCCGTGGTTTATTAAGTTTTACAATTTATACTGACTTTTTGATCACCCTGTATATCATGAAATAAGCGTCAAGCGAAGAAACTACTACAAAGAACGAAACTCGTCTAGCTTGAAGGGGGAAACCAGATGGCTCTATGTTTTGCCCGCTAGATGGCGCTGCCATAGGTCAAACGGATATCAAGTGGGTTTCTTTTTTTTTTTAAATAGGAACCCCCATTTTTATTACATATTCGTGTAGTACGTATGAATGTTTTCGTTGGACCAATTTTTTCGCTTTCTGATAGATGGTACTGTAATAGTCACAAACGTATAAGTACGTAGTATCACGTAACATTCCGCCAGTGCGGACGGTATTTGCTTCGTGATACATTACTCGTTTTAAAATGGACCGTTTACCAATTTTAGAAAATGTCGATGTCGTGTTGTTGTCTGGCTATTGTGATCAAAATGCCCAACGGGCATGTGCTATGTTTGCAGCTCGGTACACTGGACGACATCGGCCAAGAGTCCCGACCGTTCGACGGATAGTTACGTTATTTAAGGTAACAGGAAGTGTTCAGCCACATGTGAAACGTCGATCACGACCTGCAACAAATGATTATGCACAAGTAGGTGTTTTAGCTGCTGTCGCGGCTAATCCGCATATCAGTAGCAGGCAAATTGAGCGAGAATAGGGAATCTCAAAAACGTCGTTGTTGAGAATGCTACATCAACATCGATTGTATCCGTACCATATTTCTATGCAGCAGGAATTGCATGGTGACGACTTTGAACGTTGTGTACAGTTCCGCCACTGAGCACAAGAGATATCACGGAACAATGACAAATTTTTTGCACGCGTTCTATTTAGTGACTAGGCGTCATTCACCAACAGCGGTAACGTAAACCAGCATAATATGCACTATTGGGCAACGGAAAATCCACGATGGTTGCACCAAGATGTTGCGGCGTTATGGGAATAAGGATAATTGCCCCCATTTTATCGATGCCAATCTAAATGGTGTAATTTATGTTGATTTCCTACGTAATGTTCTACCAATGTTATTACAAGATATTTCACTGCATGACAGAATGGCGATGTACTTCCAACGTGATGGATGTCCGGCATATAGCTCGCGTGCTGTTGAAGCAGTACTGAATAGCATATTTCATGACAGGTGGATTGGTCGTCGAAGCACCATACGATGCCCCCACTCTCACTGGATCTGACGTCCCCAGATTTCTTTCTGTGGGGAGAGTTGAAGGATATTTGCTATCGTGATCCACTGACAACGGCTGACAACATGCGCCAGCTCATTGTCAATGCATGTGCGAACATTACGGAAGGCGAACTACTCGCTGTTGAGAGGAATGTCGTTACAAGTATTGCCAAATGCATTGAGGTTGACGGACATCATTTTGAGGACTTATTGTAACAGCATGCGTTCTCAGAAATGATAAGTTCACAAAGGTACATGTATCGAAAGGGACCAACCGAAATAAAATGTTCAAACGTACCTACGTTCTGTATATTAATTTAAAAAACCTACCTGTTACCAACTGTTCATCTAAATTTGTGAGCCACATGTTTGTGACTATTAAAGCGCCATCTATCACAAAGCGAAAAAAGTGGTCCAACTAAAACATTCATACTTCTTTACGTACTGCACGAATATGTGATAAAAATGGGGATTCTTATTTAAATAAACGTAGCTGATATCCGTTTGACCTATGGCAGCGCTATCTAGTGGGCCAACCATAGCGCCATCTGGTTTCCCCCTTCAAGCTAGATAAGTTTCGTTCTCTGCAGTTTTTTCGTTTGACACTTTTTTTTGAGATATTTGGCCTAGTCACATTCAATGGACCACCCTGTATATTGATCTGAGTCTACATCTGCTCCTAGGTGCGCCTTACAATCCAATATCTGATTGAATCTCTGTCTGATCGTGACGTAATGTAACTGAAATCTTTCCAAATCACCCGGTCTATTCCAAGTATAACTCCTCCTCTTGTGATTCTTGAACAGATTATTCGCTATTACCAGCTGAAATTTATTGCAGATCTCAATTAGTCTTTCATCTCTCTCATTCATTGTCCCAAGCCCATATTCTCCTGCAACCCTTTCTTCTAGTCCTTCCCCTACAACTGCTTTCAAGTCCCCATTCACTACGTGATTTTCAACTCATGTTAAATACCGTGTTACCGTTTCAGTATCCTCATATACTTTCTCTATCTCTTCGTCTTCAGGTTTCGACGTCGGCATGTACACGTGAACTGTTGTTGTTGGTGTTGGCTTGCTGTCGATCGTGATAAGAACAACCCTATCACTAAACTGTTTACAGTAACACACCCTCTGTTCCTAACGAATCCCACACCCATTATAAAATTTTCAGCTACTGCTGGCCAGAGGTCCTTGTCTTCTTTCCATTTCACTTATCCCTATTATATCTAGACTGAGCGTCTACATTTCTGTTTTCAGAATTCCTAGTTTCCCTACAATGTTAAAGCCTCTGACATTCCGCGTCCCCAATTGTAGAAAGTTATCCTTTCGTTGATTATGCAATCTTTGTCTCATCGTCACCTTCCCCTTGGTAGTCCTCTCCCAAAAATCCGTATAGGGGACTATTGCGGAATCTTTTGCCAATGGAGGGATCATCAAGACACTTTTTCAATTACAGGCCACATGTCCTGAGGATACACGTTACGTGTCTTTAATTCAGTGGGTTCCATTTCCTTTTGCATCCTCATGTCGTTGATCATGGCTGATTCTTCCGACCTTAGGAGCAGTTTTCCACGTCTAGGGCAAGAGAGCGCCCTGAAACTCTGCCCGCCCTTCCGCCCTCTTGACAAGGCCGTTGGCAGAGTGAGGGTGACTTCTTATGCCTGAAGTCGTCTGCCGATACACACACAGAGTGCCTGATATTTGTCCTCTACAGACGTCCTAAGGTAAAACCATTTGCCGGCTTCAAAATTGCTTTCAGATATCGAATAGTCATACGAGCAAATACTAATAGCCGGCCGCTGGTGGCCGAGCGGTTCTGGCGCTACAGTCTGGAACCGCGCGACCGCTACAGGTTCGAATCCTGCCTCGGGCATGGATGTGTGTGTTGTCCTTAGGTTAGTTAGGTTTAAGTAGTTCTAAGTTCTAGGGGACTTATGACCTCAGCAGTTGAGTCCCATAGTGCTCAGAGCCATTTGAACCATTTGAACAAATACTAATAGCTGGTGACTGAAACTTCAATTTCGCGCGAAGTTGTCCTTGCTGTGTAAATTGAAACCCAAGCTTTCTTCTTGAAATGTGTCAATACTTCGCTTACTCCTGCCCACCATACGACCACCCTTCACTCACTTATTGATGTATTTTCCATGATAGTCACAAATAGAGAATGACGTATCTCTCAAAATATGCACCTAACCTATGTGTCCATGTCGTAATTTTAATGATGTATTCCCTAGAATGTACCAGAAAGATACAACTACTGAATAAATACACAGTCTACGAACGCATTAAATTATATGAACCTGCAACTTAGCCTCAAGAATTAGTTTTGGCAATGTCTTCTCTTCCTTACTAAGGCATAGACGAAGAAGGCACGATTTTACTAAAAATGTAATCAATTATATAACAAATATGTTACCCCACAGAAGGATATGTAAGAAAAAAACATGCACATTGGCTAACTAAGAATTAAACAGCTCATGAACCTCAGAGAAGCTGCATTAATCATGAAGGTTGCATACCTCATGCGCGACTTCGAGTCGCATTTGTAATATAATCTTTTATTCTCCCTGAAGCATTGGAAACAGGGACTAGTTAAGCCACAATCGACAGATGACGTAGCCACTGCACTCTCCAATTTCTGGCGTATTTACGTTCTTCCTCCACTGTCCAAAGCCACAGAATATGTAGTCCACGACCACCTAACATACTAGCTAACTACAAACAACCTACTAGACAAATACGGACAATATGCAGCCGACGACCACCTAACAGTCTACCTAACAAGAAACAACCTATTAGACAAATACCGATCAGGTTTCCGTAAACACGCAAGCACAATAGCAGCTTAGTGAAGGAAACGGATGACAACTGCTTGAGAGAATTCATCAAAGCCTTTGACACTGTCAACTTCCACACTTGATTTGCAGAGTTTCTTTTTTTACCCTCTACAGCTTCTTGCAATACGACGGAAGCTAATCCCTCGTACCTTAACAGATGTCCTGTTATCGTGTTCCTTCTTCTTGTCAGTGTTTTCCGTATATTCCTTTGCCCTCGGATTCTGCGCAGAACCTGCTCATTCCTTACCTTATCAACGCACCTAATTTTCAACATTCGTTTGTAATACCACATTTCAAATGTTTCTATTCACTTCTGTGGCGGTTTCCTCACAGTTTATGTTTCACTACCATGCAATGCTGTGTTTCAAACGTACCTGTCTTCCTCACATTAAGGTTTATATTTTATAGTAGTCGACTTCTTCTGGCCAGGGATGCATTTTCTTCCAGTGCTAGTCTGCTTTTGACGTCCTCCTCGCTCCATCAGTCACGGGCCATTTTACTGTCTAGGTAATACGATTCGTTACTTCATCTAATTCTTGACTATCAATCCTGATGTTAAGTCTCTCTTTGCGGCTGATCACTACTTTTGTCTTTCTTCGATTGACTAAATCCTTATTCTGTTCTCATTAGGCTGTTCATTCCATTCAGCAGATCATGTAATTCCATTTCGTTTTCACTAACGATTACAATAACATCATATAATTGTATCACTGATATCCTTTCGAATTTGGATTCCACTCCTAAACCTTGCATTTATTTCCATCAGTGCTTATCCGATGTACAGACTCAAAACTAGGGAGGGAAAATAGCAATCTTATCTTACACCCTTATTAATCCGAACACCTCGTTCTCAGTCTTCCATTCTCTTGGCTCTTGTACATGTTGTATATCCCCGAATGAGATTTACACACTGCAGCGGAGTGTGCGCTGATATGAAACATCCAGGCAGATTACAACGGTGTGCCGGACCGTGACTCAAACTCGGGACCTTTGCCTTTCGAGGGCAAGCGCTCTACCATCAGAGCTACCAAAGCACGACTCACGCCCCGTTCTCACACTTACAAAGAAGGAGACGAGGTACTGGCGGAAGTAAGGCTGTGAGGATGGGGCGTGAGTTGTGCTTGGCTAGCTCAGATGGTAGAACACTTGCCTGCGAAAGGCAAAGGTCCCGAGTTCGAGACTCGGTCTGGCACACAGTTTTAATCTGCCAGGTATTTTCATGTTGTATATTATCCGTCTCTCCCTACAGCTGGCACCTACGTGCCACAGAATTTTAGATACCTTGCTCCATTTGTCATAGTGAAACGTTTTTTTTCAGGCTGACAAATCCTATGAACGTGGTCTGACTTTTCTTTAGTGTTACTCCAATTATAAACCGCAAAGCCATAATTCCCTGTCTGGCGCCTTTACGTTTCCTAAAGCCAAACCGAACGTCAAATAACACATCCTTAATTTTATTTTCCGTTATTATGTTCATTGCGCCAATCAGCGGCATTGATGCATGTGCTGTTAAACTGATTGAACGATAGTTGTTGCATTTGTAACTCTTGTGGCCTTCGGAACAAAGCGAATGATAATTTTCCGAAAGTCAGGTGGTATATCGCCAGATTAATACATTCTACATAAAGTGTGTGCGTGCGTGCGTGTGTGTGTGTGTGTGTGTGTGTGTGTGTGTGTGTGTGCGAGAGGGAGAGAGAATTCCTAGGAACCAAAGGGCTGAGGTCGTCGTTCCGTACACTTACACACTAGTTGAACTTGAAGTAATTTATGCTAAGAACAAAACACACACCCATGACCGAGGGAGGACTCGAACCTCCGGCGGGAGGGGCCAAGCAGTCCGTGACAGGTTGCCTTTAGGAGCGTGACCATACCGCGCGGCCCATTAGTAGTCACTTGTTGCCACTTCCCCCAATGATTTTAGAATTTCTGATCTAATATTATACATCATTTCTGTCTTAATTGATCTTAAGTCTTCAAAAGCTGTTTTAAATTCTAATATTGGATTCTCTAACTCTTTTAAATCTACATTTGTATCTTATTCTATCACACCAGACATATCTTTCCCCTCACAGTGGCCTTCTGTGTACCCTTCTTACTTATCCTGTCTCTTTCTGTACCTAACAATGGAATTTCTATTGCACTCTTGATGTTACCAGCGTTGCTTGTAATATCACCGAAGGCTGTTCCGACTCTTGTATATGCTGAGTCGGTCCTTCCAACAAGCATTTCTTTTTCGATTTCTTTATATTTTTCGTACAGCCTTTTTGTCTTAGCTTCCCTACACTTCCTGTTTACTTAGTTCCTATGTGATTTGTATTTCTGTATTCCTGAATATCCGTGAATATTTTTGTACTACCTTCTTTCATCGATCAACTGAAGCATTTATTCTGTTACCCCTGGTTTCTTCGCAGTTACCTTCTTTTTACCTATTAGTTCCTTTCCAGTTTCTGTGATTCTGAATGATTTCACATACAGTAGTGTCTGAAATGTTTCTTTAACGAAAGTTACCGATGACCCCAACAGTAAACGCATGTATATTAAACAGTAAATTTGCAGCCCTTAGCCGCGCGGGATGAGCCGAGCGGTCTGAGGCGCTACAGTAATGGACTGAGCGGCTGGTCCCGGCGGAGGTTCGAGTCCTTCCTCGGGCATGGGTGTGTGTCTTTATCTTTAGGATAATTTAGGTTAAGCAGTGTGTAAGCTTAGGGAATGATGACTTTAGCAGTTAAGCCCCATAAGGTTTCACACCCATTTGAACTTTTTTTTTCAGCCCTGAAGCCCTGAGGCTCCTCAACACACGCAAACGTTAAATAACAAAATATTCCATCTGTTAAGTGTAAACTGGTAATTCACAAAAGATCATCAGATGGTAATCGGCAAATTTACACAAGGTCCTCCCTTAAAATGACTTTGCGACCTCTGTATAATCTTACGTAATAGCACAACAAAACGTGACACAGGAGTAGTTCCCCTAGGCTACAGACACCCACTGTTTATGTCCTGTCAATGATACCTTTAACGGCACTACATAAAAGAATAGTTTGTAACTATGTTGCATAAAATCTGTTCCTGAAGTTCGCTTTGAGAACCTGCTCTGAGGACAATATATGCTTGCGGTAGTTAATATAGAAATTACTATTGTAACTGATTGCTAATGTGTTACATCTGTGCGGAAATGCTGCATGTGGTATAAATGACTAGTAAATGTTTGGCTATTTAGCTGTGCAGCCACCTTTAGCATCTCCGAATTGATGTTGTTTCTGTAGGTATTCTCTTCAATGTCTTGTCACTCGTTTCAGCTGTCTGTTTCTGACATGTTTGGGCGCGTTTTCATTACGCTCACCATTACAAAATACTGCACTATCCAAATAACGGATATGTGTGGCTTCAGAAACGGTGTATATTACGGTATTATATGGCAGAATGAAATTGATGAATAAAAACAAATACGCCTTTACCTGTAATCGAACACTCGTCCTCCTGCAAGCTATCTCAAAACGCTATCCACTGCACCAAATGCACAGTGCTACGGACTTGGCCCTGACAGAGATAGTAACCGTAAGTGTGGCGAAAGACGAAATTTTGTGAGACATATTTGTGTTGCTAGTATGTGAGGAATCGCTCTCCGAATCTGAGTACACGAAATTTCTTCGCTCTGTATAAACAATGAGTGTACTACAAGTACTGACGAAGTAAGGCAACGTGTGTTGCTACGGAGTCATACGACGTCAATGCTTTCTCTCGGTTCCTGCTCCTTCCGCCAAAAATAGCCCTCACATACACATCTGTTTTAATGCTTGCGGAACAACACAGTGAAATAAAATGACATCTTTAACAAACTTGAGTTAATAACTTGCAGGGAAAATGCGGAAACCTCCACTGTAATCCACAAAGCCAGCTCCTAAGAAGCACGATAAGCAGTGCAAATGCTTTACTATGATACCGCGACCAATGTAAGTCTCCGATACCAGAAACAGCATCCTCGGCGGCATTTCGTATCCCCCTTGAACGTAATCACATCTTGGACACATAATTCACAGTGTATGTTCCAAACAAGTTGCTGTCAAACATATACAGTATGAAGCTTCCTGGATGATTAAAACTGTGTTCCAGAACGAGACGCGAACTCGCGACCCTTGCAAAGGTCCCGAGTTCGAGCACACAGTTTTAATCTATCACGAAGTTTCATATCAGCGCACATTCCGCTGCAAAGTGAAAATCTCATTCTGGAAACATCCCCCAGGCTGTGGCTAAAGCATATCTCCGCAGAATCCTTTCTTCCAGGAGTTCTAGTTCTACACGGTTCGCAGAAGAGCTTCTGTAAAGTTTTTAAGGTGGGAGATGAGGTACTGGCAAAACTGAAGATGTGACGATCGGTCGTGAGTCGTCCTTGAGTAGCACAGATGGCAGAGTACTTGCCCGCGAAAGGTAAGAATCCCGAGTTCGAGTGTAGGTCCGGCACACAGTTTTAATCTGCCAGGAAGTTTCGTATCAGCACACTCTCCGCTGCAGAGTGAAATTCTCATTCTCATACAGTAAGAATTCATCCAAAGCGCCACGGTAACTGATGTGGAGGCGCATCGTCCCTCCACCCTCCTCGCCTCGTTTCATGCTTCGCGCGCCACCTCGAGCGCGTCAACGAGACTCCTGCCAGCGAGTAGCCGCGTCCTCTGTCGGCGTCGGACACGAAACCGATTCCCGCCGGAAGTGAAGTAGCGAGCCGCGGCACAATTCCCATTTTTAAAGGTGTCCATTCCTCTTCAACTGCAATGCCTACTAAGCTATTCCAGTGTCTGTAGCCTTAGAGGAGTTCAAGCGTATCTCTTCATTCCTTACTACCCCCGATCCCAAATCTTCACTAGTTGATTCTTCCTCATATTGATACCTCCTGACTAATCTCTTAGAGTTCAGCATACTCTTCATCACTAGGATATTGCCGTGTGAGTGTATATCTGCTACACTTTACACTCCAATATCTGATTTCGGTATGTCTGTCTGACCACGATGTAATTCAATTAAAATCTTCCCGTATCTCACGGCCTTTTCCAAGTATAGCCCCCCACGATTGTGATTCTTGAACAGAATATTCGCTATTCCTAGCAAAATTTGTTACAGATGTCGATAAATCTAGCTTTTCTCTCACTCCTAGTACCAAGCCCACATTCTCCCGTGACTCTCTCTCCTATTCATCCCCCTTCAACAGCTTTGCTGTTATCATTTCCATTAGAGTTTCATCTCCGTTTAGCAATTAAATTCAGTATCCTCATATACTTCCTCTATCTCCCCAACTTCAGGTTGTGAAGTCGGCATGCATATCTGAACCGTAGTAGATCGATTCTGATGACAACAACCCTACCACAGAATTGTTCACAGTAGCACACTCTCTGCCCAACCTTTCTATTCGTAACGATTGTTATTGCCAGTATGACATTTTCTGACGTTGTTGATATTACCTCATACTCGTCTGACCTGAAATCCTTTTGTCTTCTTTCCATTTCACTACACTGAGCCACACTAAGTGCAGATTGAGCCTTTGCATTCCCATTTTCAGATTTTCTAGCCGCCCTAACACTTTCATGCTTCTCATATTCCTAGACAACACGTTCTGGCTTCTGATGTTCCATGCCCCGAATTATCTTTTAGTTGATTTTTCAGTCTTTTTCTCGTTGTCTCCTCCCTGTTGGCAGTCCCATCCCTAGATGTGACTGGGGGATGATTCCGAAATTTTTCGCCAGTTGAGGGATCATCATGACACTTCTCAACTGCAGGCCACTTGTCCTGTGAATACATATTATTTGTCTTTAATGCAGCGGTTTCATTGTTTCGTGCCGTTAGTCATCGCTAATTCTTCCTACTCAGGGGCTGTTTTTCATCCCGTGGGCAGGAACCTCTGTCTGATCCTCTACCACTTTGACATGACCGTTGGTTGAATGAGGGTGAATTTTATGCCTCAGTTTTCTACAGCAAATGCTAATTATTATTCAAAATTTGAGTGGTAGATAGGTTAGAATCCAGGACAGAGGACTTTTTGGTTACCAATAAAAACCCTATTCCCAGACCACAAGTGAAGTTGGTAGCCAAGATATCTTGCAAAGTGCAGTGCAATATTTCCGCACTTACGTGACATCTGTCCAGCAGTGTGTCATGTCCTGCACCATTTCCTCACAATGGAGACAGAGAATGAAGTCATCTCCCAGGTTTCGATATAAGGTAAGTTGATTGTAAGTCAATGACGTGTCAACGCCTTCGCAAATACCACATGTACACTGATGACCTCAAGTTATACCGACGTGCAAAATCAATAAACTTGAGATCAGCCTAATGGCTCTAAGCGCTATGGGACTTAACTTCTGAGGTCATCGGTCCCCTAGAACTACTTAAATCTAACTAAGCTAAGGACATCACACACATCCATGCCCGAGGCAGGATTCGAACCTGCGACCGTAGCGGTCGCGCGGTTCCAGAGTGTAGCGCCTAGAACCACTCGGCCACTCCGGCCGGCAGATCAGCCCAATACCGGGATGTATTCACTGTCGTAATCGTCACAAGATATTGGGTTAAAGCTCAACCAATAAAAAACCTATGCGCTACTCGTCGGTCATTCTAGGATCATGCGCCCGAGTTATCGGGATTCTTCACAATCTTAAGCCCTAAATAGTACAAAAATCAACTTCTCTCCTTAATGAGTCTAGCAGTAATAGCAGACGAAAATCTGAATTCAATTGAGCACGTAACGGCAGCACGTCTCCATGCCATACAAGAATATTTAACGCGCTTTCGTCTTGATGAGAAGAAGACGTTTGTGCAAACACTTGTACTTCCACATATTGATTAACGGAATGCTATCCCGCAAGGCCTATCTCAGAAATACACACGGCAACTGGAACTGGTTACGAGTGCCTGTTTCCTGTATATTAATGATGTTCGACTCTTTGATTACAATTCACCATCATTGGCACTGCTACCTTGGCTGCCTGCACACCAGTCCAGACGTTACCATACACTCTGTCTTCTGTACAGTCTTATATCTCTTCTCGACCTTAATGCTCTTCCTCATTACCACGAGAGAAACAACAGAGTAAAATCCGTTGTGTCTCTTTTCAACCCTCAGCCACAATCTCGTAGTATATTTCAGTAGCATTAATCTTGACTCTGGAATAACCTCCTGTATTATGTTTGAGAACCGAATAATATCTCCACCTTCAGAAGACAGCTAATGACATATCTACTTGAGCAAGAATAAAGATTACCATTGACCCCCATACATTCTTCTTTGCAACCATATCTCGTCCCAGTACTCTTAGCTGGTGCAGTCTCCTTAAATTTACTTTCCCCAAATCGCCTGCAGATGCTTTTTATGTCTACCACTGTTTTTGCCCTTACTACTATCACTCTATTTGTTATTAATGCTATCATAACTTTGATTACATTTTAGTGGCAGCAGCAGTCGAAGTAGACGTACTACCAGTACTGACTGCTCTACTCACTTTGGAAGTATAGACATTCAGCTCTTTTTAATACTATTTATGATACTAAAATTATTATTTCTTTAGTAAGTACGACGTAAAAATGTACTGCATTCGTGATTATTGATGGCCAAATCAGATCAGGTTAAGTAAATAAAGCAAATTGATAAAATAAAATGAATCGTAAGATAGAAAATTGAATGTCGATGAATAGCCAAACATGATGGAGATTGCTTGTAAAACCCTAGTTCGACCAATAACTGAATTTAGTTCGTCTGTCTATGACCGTTACCAGGCAGCATTGACAGACTGAAAGAAGACAACAGAAAGAAGAGCTATGCCTTTCGTCATATGTTCGTTTAATAAGCGATATCTCACAAGGTAGATGCTAATCCACCTCCGGTGTTAGACGGCACAAGAGAGTCCATATGCATTAGCTAATGGTTTTCTATTACTGTTCGGAGTATGTGAAACCTTCCCGTCTCCTCTATACCTCTTTTGTTAATGATAACCTTCCCTTTTACACTAACCTATGTAACCTTCCCTTAGGATGTCTATCTCTTGCATGATAATAACAAATGAAATCTTTCCTTTGGAATTTATTCTATTTCTGAATATTCGCGTACAAATTTAAGTGCTGCTTATTAAAAGTGATTTTCTGATTATTTCGACGAAACATAGAATGTGTCGTCGTCGTGACCCTCAGTCGTTATCTGCAATAACCCAAAACTGTTCCTTACCTTTTTTTACTGTTACTGGATCGCCATCTGACCGCTACATCGAACTGCGACGTGAATATACTTACTCTGGTTTCTATACTCTATTAACTGCTGGTGGGATGTAGTATTAAGTGGCTGTATTTATTACCAAAGCTGACGTTATTCTTTATTAGGAAAGCTGACTTTATTCCTTAATTAATTTGACTGAAGTTACGTAATTGATAGTTACACTTTTTCTTGACAACAATAAAATTTTTGCGATGTTCTACGTTGATGGTTTTTGGGATGGATTATAATCAGCAATGCAACATTGCTGGCTAAAATTAATTATATTCTGAAAATGTTTCTTCAAATATTTACTGCTGGTAATGAAATGATTTTACAAACGTTCAAATGGGACTTGCTTTTTACAATAATCTTACGACTAGCATTGCGCAAACATACCTTCAGTAGTCCTGAGTTTCTCAAAAAAGTAATTGAATAATATTAGTTCCTCTAATGATGATAGTTATCTGATGTCTTTGCACATTCGTTTATTATCTCTTGTAAATCATAGCTGGTGGCTGGCAGGCACACGGCTTCTCTCAACCCTCCGCTTCAGACCTGCTACCGACTCTCTTCACTTCTCGCTTACTACTGACTTCCTACGAACGCTCCTGTCAACAATGCTTTCTGGTGCAGACAATCCCTGCTACCATTACAAATTAATGTATCAATGTGCGGTCTTTCCCGCTCTTTTCTTAAAATTATATCAATTAGCGGTCTCTCTTGTCAAAAGACTTTCCCTGCTACCACAATTATTTCCAACAGGACAAATATTAGTTATTCCTACTTAATTCTATTAATAAAATATAAACATCATTCATAAATTGTGATTTGACAATAGGGAATAGAAATATACACGTCTTAAATTTTGCGTTATTGCAGATAACGACTGAGAGCCACACGACGACGACACATTCTATGTTTAATAAGCGATAACTCACCAGTAGATGCTAATCCACCTCCGGTGTTAGACGACACAAGAAAGTCCATATACGTTAGCTAATGGTTTGCTCTTACTGTTCGGAGTATGTATGTTTCCCAGAGGGGTCAACCACTATATGGCATCTTCTTACATATAACTAGCAAAAAGACATTGATGGCTAAATGAGATTGATACAATTCCGGCCTTATTCTTAGCAAGAATATCCCATCCATCACACCATTCAGAAGAGAACGGCGAGTGCAGTGGAACGCGAAGTCGTCCTTCACCGCTCCTCCGCCCTCCCCCCCCCCCCCCTTGCACATTAAACGCTGCAAGATGGTTTGTGGAGAAAAGAGGCAGATGTAGATGCAGCATGTATGATTTATGAAAACCATTTCCTTTACTCATGCTACTACTTTATTAAATGAAAACAAATTCAATTAAAATTTTATGTTGTTCCTTTGTGCTTCAGGTTTGGAACTGGCAGACGTCAGACATCGCACAACCCTGAACTACTTCTCAAGCTTTTGCTTGGGGGCTGGCGTTATGGCTACTGGCCTCTTAGGTTGGGGTCTGCGCAACTGGAATTACTCAATGTATTGTACTGCAGCGCTTTTCATCGCACTGATTTCATTTTTCAGGTAATATGAACAGTGGAAATATTACGGAAACCGTTATGTATTCCAAATACACTTTATCGTGAGGATTATATACTTGCAGTTTCACTTCTTAATCTCACATTCCATTAGGAAACTTCAAGGATTCGTCACATATATCTCTTATGTCTCATGAGTTATTAATACTATTATTAGAGTGTAATTTTCTATGTCCTATAGAAAACATGTAGTGCTCTTCACATCCTTCAATCGACAAAACAATATAGGAAACTACTATTTTGAAGACAATGAGGGACATACAGCTGTATGTAATATATAGTTGGCTAATAACGTTGGAAAATGTTTGATTTCGTATTTTTCGCTATTTTCAACTTATGTTTTTGACAGTGGCAACACAAAAATTATTTAGAAAAATTTTAGCCCAAAAGGATTCGTCGGGCTGTGTCTTTTCTTCCATTTGTTTTCCTTGTCGGGAGAGAACTTGAAATTATTCTCATTCGCATAGCATGAAACTTATTTATTGTGTCTTTTTACAGTCGATACCTCGTGTTTTCCTTTCGGGAGCACAGATGAATAATTTTTATGGTTCCTCAGCACAAAACTGGTTCAAATGGCTCTGAGCACTATGCGACTCAACTTCTGAGGTCATCAGTTGCCTAGAATTTAGAACTAATTAAACCTAACTAACCTAACGACTTCACACACATCCATGCCCGAGGCATGATTCGAATCAGCGACCGTAGAGGTCTCTCGGCTCCAGACTGCAGCGCCTAGAACCGCAAGGCCACTCCGACCGGCTGTTCAGCACATAAACACGCTTCGCATAGCTGTCCATCCGGCAACACAACCCTTTTAAACTTACTTCACAACAATGGAAAGTGTTACCTTGCCATTTATGCATGGCACTGG
Source organism: Schistocerca piceifrons (assembly GCF_021461385.2). Classification (NCBI taxonomy): domain Eukaryota; kingdom Metazoa; phylum Arthropoda; class Insecta; order Orthoptera; family Acrididae; genus Schistocerca; species Schistocerca piceifrons. The sequence continues at coordinate 158,407,188 of NC_060140.1, forward strand.
AACATAATACCATTTAATGCTGAATTGCACGATAGCTAAATGAAGCTGAATTCATGTTGTGACTTCTGACTAACATTTTTCTCTTCCGGGTACAGTTTTCGCTTGTGTGAGGTTGTTCAGAAGTCTTGTCAGATGGCACTCTGGAAACATTAACGAATTTACGAGATTTGTTGGGATGTTCACGTTTTTATCTTCGTTCTAATTGTGTCAATGAATTTAAATATTTTTCCTCCCCTGTATCATATTGCGTATTCGCTAATTTCTTGATAGAACTACGACATTCTTTATTGCTAAAATTTCTCTCTCTCATATCCTCTGTTCGTCTACATCTAGATACATCACGGTACGTCGCGAAGGTTACCTCGAACCACTACTAGTCAGTGCCTTCGTTGTTCCATTCGCAAATGAGGGAAAGCGGCTGCCTGTGTGGTTCGTACTAACCACAGATTCCCTTATCAGCGGGGAAAAAGTGAGCCCTTGTTTCCAGTATCATATCTTCACAATGGAAATATACAGACGTTTGCGAGTGGCACAGGAGAGCTAATGATAATTTGTGGTGCACCTTACCACCAGCGATGCACAATCTGTTAGCTTGCCGATTACATGTGTAGATATATGTGTGTAAAGCAGGGCTTAACAACTGGCCGGTTTTGAGCGCGAGTACTCGCGTCTGCTCAGGCACGTGCTCGCGAGCAGGTGCAAGGTCGCGGAGTAGGGTGGGAGGGGAGGGAGGGGAAATGCGCGCCCACGTTTGAATGTGATCTCGCGTTCTTAGCAGATTTAACTAGCCATCTGAATGCTTTGAACATTTTACTGCAAGGTAAAGATCTGCTAATTACTCATTTCATAGATCGAATACGAGCTTTTAAAATGTAATTGACACTTTGGGTGAGTCAGCTGGAAACAGGAAACCTAGCTCATTTTCCTAAATTATCAACCATGCGAGATGTTCACAAAGATTTTGGACGTTATTCACATAGTTTAGTTGATCGGGGCTTTCAAGACCTGACAGCACTAGACAGTGATTTTGATCTGTTCTCTCCATATTCAGCGAATATTTAAGAGATTCGCCCTGAGCTGCAGCAAGAAATTATTGACCTGCAGTGTGACAGAGAATACAGACACAAATTTCAGAACAAGAAAAACATTTTGGAATTCTACAGACACTTCCCTCAGGATAGATTTCCTCGTTTGCACAAACTGGTGGCTACAATAATATCAATGTTCGGTTCCACGTATGTTTGTGAACAACTGTTCTCTGCAATGAAATGTAACAAGACGCGCCTGAGAAACGCATTGTCTGATCGAAATTTAAACTGCACGCTGCGCCTAAAATGCACGAGAACAATTACTCCGAACATAGACGCAATTGTAAAGGGCAAAAAGTACAAGATAACCGAGAATCCCACACTTCAGTGACACCTTTTATTGTATAACAGTTCACAAATTAATGCGAATGTAGAGGCATACACTAAGCTAATAAAATTATGTGGCACATGTACATTCTCCTTTATTTGTTTCATTTGTCGCAGTAATAATTCGTGAGTGATATCCCTGCAGGTGGCCGAGGATTTACATTGACTGGCGGTAGCTGTTGTGTGCCCCACGTGACTTTCCCCACTCTCCGCTCTGGTCGGGTAGTGGGGGTAGCGTGCTCGCGCTGCTCCGTGCTTGCGCCTTGCTGCTCACAGCTTGCTCCGCGAGCACGTATGTTGTAAAGCCCTGGTGTAAAGGTTGTATGAGAGAGCAACGCGCTGACTTGCATTGCAGTGCGCCACGTATATTTTTAATAAACAATATGTAGTAGCTCAGCACTTGTTGATGCCAATTTAAATTACAATGCTGGAATAAATAGCAACAACAAAAAGTAATTTCGTAGAGTAATAAAATTTCGGGAATACCTTTTTGTTGGTTAAATATTTAAGGGATTAACATTCCGAGATTACAGTGAATGTAAGCACGATAAGCTATTGCAAATGTGAAATACTGGTACGTTAAAAGCAGGTGTAATTGTCAGAATGTTTAAGGCAAGAAAGGGTTTAAGGCAAGAAAGGAAAATAGAGTGCATTGTATTCTACAGGTGCCAGATGTCAGTTTGTGGGATAGATATCCATGTTTGTGGCGTGTGGTCGATCAATACAGGGATGGTTAATGCTGCTCGTAGATGATGCTAGAGTTGTTACTCGATGACGCCCCATATGTGCTCTACTGGAGACAGATATGGTAATCGAGCAGGCCAAGGCAACGTGTCGAAACACTATGGGTTATATCAGTAGAATGTGGGTGAGCGTTATATTGTTGGGAACACCGCCTGGAATGCTTTCAGCAAGGCCGTCACGAAACTTGCACACAGATTAGCGGTCAGGGTGCATCGGATAACTAGGAGAGTGCTTCTGCTGTTATACTAAATAGCACCTCAGACTATTACTCCACGTGTAGTCCAGTGTGTCTAGCACGGAGACAGGTTGGTTGGATGCACTCAAATGACATCCTTCTAATCAAAAGATGGGCATCAATGGGACCGAGCCAAAACACAACAAACCTCTACCGTGCCTCAAGTGAGCTCTCGCTCGACACCACTGAAGTCAGTAGAGTGCACGCTATAGGACGCCTGTCTTGGACCTGTCCTTGAAGTAAGCGAAATGTAACAGTTCGTTGTGTCACTGTGGTGCCAACTGCCGGTCAAATCGCTGCTGTAGATGCAGGACGATGCGCCAGAGCCTCACGCCGAAGACGATAGTCGGACCTCTCGATAGTGTCACGTGACCGTCCGGAATCCGGTCTCCTTCCGGCCTTACATTATCGTAACCTCCGCTGACACGAATCATGTACAGTGGGTACATTCCTCACAGGTTTCTCTGCAGTATCGCATAATTAACGTCCAGCACCTCGTAGTCTAATTACACTACATCGTTAAAACTCACTGGGATGTTGATAATGAGGTCTTTTTCGCCTTAAAGACATCAGATCACCACGTCCAGTCTCAAAGGTAAATAACGCTGACGACTGTTACAAGGTGTATTTTCATCCTAGTAGTGGCACTACTAGCGCCACTATTATGTAATTGTCGCAAAATTTTAAAAGATTTTGTTTTCATATGTCGAATCACACCTACCTACTTTTATTTGTCACACATCGCCTTCTTGGTATTGCAACTGTTTTCCTCAGTGTGTATGACGCCCTCGTAGCAACGTGTGTACCATTGAGTCTATATACTGATATGACGGTTGGCGATAAAATTCTACCTTCTGCTACTGTGAAATAACGATATGAAAACTGTTCTATAAGGTTGACTGTTGTGAGTATGACCATGAATTATTTCCTGTTCCATATGACCGACTGTATTCACAACTTCTTTAGCAAACGTAAGATCGACACGATCTCTTTCATGGAGAGATTTTTCAGGTGAGTGGTTCTGGTGCTCGCAGGTGGTTCCCGGAGTCTCCCCGGTGGTTGGCGTGCAGAGGTCGCGAGGAGGACGCCCTGAGGCTGCTGAGGCGCATCGCCACCACCAACGGCGGACAGCTGCCTCCGTTCGCTCCGCGGGTGATGCGGACCGTGGCCAAGGCCCAGAGGGACAGGAAGGGCTTCCTCAGCCTCTTCTCCAGCTGGAACGTCTTCAAGAATACGGTGCTGCTCATAACTGCCAGGTATGTGAGGACGGGAAAAATGCATCCAGAGAACTTCTTTGACGTACATGCATAACCGCGCAATGGTATTGTTGACAGTGCTCTCCTCTTGCTGTTGGAACAGAAGTTGAGCTGGTAACACGAGTTCACTGTAGTGAAAAATTTCACTGTTCGGTGAATCAATTCCCTTAACACTTAGGTATATGGACGAAGTACAAATGAAAGATTTCGAGTTGTACACTACCGGCCATTAAAATTGCTACACCAAGACGAAATGCAGATGATAAACGGGTATTCATTGGACCAATATATTATACTAGAACTGACATGTGATTACATTTTCACGCAATTTGGGTGCATATATCCTGAGAAATCAGTGCACAGAACAACCACCTCTGGCCGTAATAACGGCCTTGATACGCCTGGGCATTGAGTCAAACAGAGCTTGGATGGCGTGTACAGGTACAGCTGGCCATGCACCTTCAACACGATACCACAGTTCATCAGGAGAAGTGACTGGCGTATTGTGACGAGCCAGTTGCTCGGCCACCATTTACCAGACGTTTTCAATTAGTGAGAGATCTGGAAAATGTGCTGTCCAGGGCAGCAGTCGAACATTTTCTCTATCCAGATAGGCCCGTACAGGACTTGCAGCATGCAGTCCTACATTATCCTGCTGAAATGTAGGTTTTTGCAGGGATCGAATGAAGGGTAGAGCCACGGGTCGTAACACATCTGACGTGTAACGTTCCCTGTTGAAAGTGACTTCAGTGCGAACAACAGGTGACCGAGACGTGTAACCAATGGCACCCCAAACCATCACGCCGGGTGATACGCCAGTATGGCGATGACGAATACACGCTTCCAATGTGCGTTCACCGCGATGTCACCCAACACGGATGCGACCATCATTATGCTGTAAACTGAACCTGGATTCATCCGAAAAAAAAATGACGTTTTGCCATTCGTGCACCCAGGTTTGTCGTTGAGTACACCATCGCAGGCGCTCCTGTCTGTGATGCAGCGCCAAGGGTAACTACACCAATGGTCTCCGAGCTGATGGTCCATGTTGCCGCAAACGTCGTCGAACTGTTCGTGCAGATGGTTGTTGTCTTGCAAACGTCCCCTTCTGTTGACTCAGGGATCGAGACGTGGCTGGACGATCCGTTACAGTCATGCAGATAAGACGCCTGTCATCTCGACTGCTAGTGATATGAGGCCGTTGGGATCCAGCACGGCGTTCCATATTCTGCTAATAGTCATTGGATCTCGACCAACGCGAGCAGCAATGTCGCGATATGATAAACCGATATCGCTATTGTCTACAATCCGACCTTTATCAAAGTGATGGTACGCATTTCTCTTCCTTACACGAGGCATCACAACAACGTTTCACTAGGCAACGCCGGTCACCTACTGTTTGTGTATGAGAAATCGGTTGGAAACTGTCCCCATGTCAGCACATTGTAGGTGTCGCCACCGGCGCCAACCTTGTGTGATTTCTCTGAAACGCTAATCATTTGCATCTTCTTCCTGTGGGCTACATTTCGCGTCTGTAGCACATCATCTTCGTGGTGTAGCAATTTTAATGGCCTGAAGTGTATTTGATAATGCTGTGAATGAAATCAAACAATTCTACTGGTCACATTTTGCAAAATGTACAGTAGACACCTCTACTCTTGTGTTCCGTACATGTATCCAACAATCAGTTTTAATGGAATCTGGAGATCGTTTATACAGGGATGTTTCTACAGCAGAATAGCTTTCAGAAACGTTTAAAAAATATTTCTTCACTGCTGGCAAGAACTGCTTGCCCTAATGGCGTGGTGAAAAGAAGAGTGCGTTTCCAATCAAAAAGGACATGGGAGGCAATGTGGTGGCAACTGCTTACTGAAACAAAGTAGATTGACATAAATAGTGCACTACGTTAAAAATTAAAAATCACTTTTTATTTCTCTCTGGCGACAGTCGTTGTTAAATTTCTCCGTCAGAACATTGCAGGCATCTGAGTGTGATTAAATTTCAATGTCCAATATTATAATTTCGACTTTGAAGCCTGTCTCAAGTGCAATATTTCGTCCCTCAGGATACGTTAAAGATGATATACACAAAGGTGCAAACATATGTCGTCATTAGATATAAGCTACCTGAAATGTTTTCCTCATAAGGCGCAGTAGTGTAAAAACAAGACTGCTGTACGTGAGCGAAAATGCTCAGGCGAGAAATAACAAATGTCTGCATCCATATTGCGCAAGCACCTTAGGGTGTGTGGTCTAGGCCGTCATTTATTAAGCTTCCTGTTACAGTCGGGAATACTGCGCGGGTGAAATGATTGCTGATAGCCATTCCTTTTTTTTTTTTTTTTTTTTTTTTTTTTTGTCATCAGTCTCCCGCCACGAATTCCTCACCTGTGCCAACCTCTTCATCTCAGAGTAACACCTCCAACTACGTCTTCAATTATTTGCAGATTTGCAGGATGTATTCCAGTCTCTGTCTTCCTCTACAGTTTTTGCCCTTCGAAGTCATTCCCTCTTGATTTAAACGATGTTCTATCATTCCTGCGGCTACTTCTTGTCAGTGTTATCCACATACTCCTTTCCTCTCCGATTCTGTGCAGAATCCCCTCATTCCTTACCATATCAGTTACTCCAATTTTCAACATTCGCCATATCTCAAATGTTTCGATTCCATTCTGTTCGATTTTCCCACAGTCCATGTTTCACTTCCATATAGTACTTTATTCCAAACGTACATTCTGAGAAATTTCTTCTTCAAATTAAGCCTGTGTTTGATACCAGTAAACCCCCTTGGTCAGGAATGTCCTTTTTGCCATTGGTTCTCTGCATTTGATGTCCTCCTTTTCCATCCGTCATTAATTATTTTTCTTCATAGGTAACAGAATTCCTTAATTTCATCTACTTTCCTCGCTGTTCTTAATTCTGCTACTTCTCATTACTTTCGTCTTGCATTTACTCTCAGACCAAATCTTGTACTCATTCCCTTCGGCACAGCATTAATTCTTCTTTACTTTCTCTCAGGATAGCAACGTTATCGCCAAATCGTATTATTGATATCCTTCAACCTTGAATTTTATTCCAGCTCTTAAACTTTTATTTTTTTTAAATTTACATCATTGCTCCTCTGGTATACAGATTGAACAGTAGGGTGGAAGATAACTTCCCTGTCTTACACCCTCTTTAATCTCAGCGCTTCGTTGTTGGCCGCCCATTCTTATTATCTCTCTTGACTCGTCTCTCCCTATGGCATACTCCGATATTTCTCAGAATTTCGATAGTCTTGCACCATTTTTCACTGTCGAATGCATTTTCCAGGCTGACAAATGGTATGAATGTATCTTGATTTTCCTTTAGTCTTGCTTCCATTACCAACATCAGTGTCAGAATTGCTTGTCTCGTAAATTTACCTTTCCTAAATCCAAACTGATCGCCATCTCACATATCATCAACTTTCCTTTCCGTTTTCCTGTACATTATTCTTGTCACCAACCGGATACGTGAACTGTGTAGCTTTTTGAGCGATGACTCTCGCACTTATCAGCTCTTGTACACTTCGGAGCTGTGTGAATGATATTTTGGAGAAAGTCAGATGGTATGTCGCCAGAGTCGTACATTCTGCACAATGTGAACAGTCGTTTTGTCGTCACTTCCCCGCCCCCCCACCCCCACCCCTTCATTGATTAAAAACTTCTGATGGAATGTTATCAATCCCTTCCGCCTTATTTGATCTTAAGTCCTCCAAATCTCTTTCAAATTCCATCTCTTCTAAATCGATTCCTGTTTCTTCTTCTGTCACATCAGACAAATCTTCGCCCTCATAGATGCCTTATATGTTACCTCACCATGTACCCGCTCTTTGCTCTGCATTTAACAGTGGAATTTTCTTTGCACTATTAATGTTAACACCCTTGCTTTAAATTTCACCGAAGGTTGTTTTGACTTTCTTATATGCTGTGTCAGTCCTTTACGACCACATTTTTTTTTTAGATTTCTTCACATTTTTTGCTCATCCATTTCGTCCTAGCTTCTCTGCACTTCCTGTTTATTTCATTTCTCGGTGACTTGTTTTCTGTATTCCTGACTTTCCCTAAATATTTTTGTACATCCTTCTTTCATCGAACAACGGAAGTATCTCTTCTGTTAAACATGATTCATTCGCAGTAATCTTCTTTGCACATACGTTTTCCTTTGCAGCTTCTGTGATTGCCCTTTCTAGAGACGTCTACTCCACTTCAGCTGTACTGCCTACTTAGCTATTCCTTATCGCTGCATTTGTATTGTTCGAGTTCAAGCGTATCTCGTCATTCCTTAACACTTCTATACCTCCTCCTCCTCCTCCTGTGGTTTTTGAATAGAGTTTTCGCAACTACTAGCTGAAATTTATTACAGAACTCAATTAGTCTTTCTCCTCTCTCATTCATTATCCCCAGTCCATATTCTCCTGTAACCATTTCTTGCTCGCCTTCCGCTACAACTGCATTCCCATCTCTCATGTCCATGTCTATTAGTTTTTCGTTTCCCTTTACGTACTGTATTACCCTTTCAATACCTTCATATATTTTCTCTACCTCTTCATCTTCAGCTTGCGATGTTGGTATATATACCTGAGCTATAGCTGCTGGTGATAGTTTGCTGCCGATTCTGATAAGAACAAAGTTATCACTAAACTGTTCACAGTAGCACACTCTCTTCCCTACCTTCCTATTCATAACGAATCGTACATCCGTTAAACTATTTTCTGCTGTTGTTGATATTACTCATCTGACCAGAAATCGTTGTCTTCTTTCCATTTCACTTCACAGACCCCTCCTATATCTAGATTGACCCTTTGCATTTCCCTTTTCAGGTTTGTTAGCTTCGCTACCACGTTAAAGCTTCTGACGCTCCACTCCACCACTCGTAGGTCGTTAACCTTCCTTTCGTTATTCAATCTTTTTCTCATGGTCCCCCTTGGCAGTCTCCTCACGGAGATACGAATGAGGCACTGTATCAGTGCCTTTCGCCAATGGAGTGATCGCCGTGACGCTTTTTCAAATACAGGCCACGTGTCCTGTGGATACACGTTATGTATGTCTAATGCAGTGGTTTCCATTTCCTTCTACATCTTCACGTCATTGATCATTGATAATTCTTCCGCCTGTAGGGGTAGTTCCCCACCTAAACCTGTGTCCGCTTCTCCGCCCTCTTTGACAAGACCGTTAACATAATGAGGGTGACTAAATACGCCAGAAGTCTTCGACCGCTAATGCTGATTATTAATCAAAATTTAAGCGGTGGCGGTTGTCGAACACGGGAGCTAGGAGGTTTTGATTACTAATCAAAGACGCTACCCCATGTCGACTCAAATACCTTTAGTTTTGCCTTTATATACTTTGGCGGTGTATGGGTGGATTCTTCTAGGAAAGTACACTCTCGGAACGTCTATAGTAAACCACACCGGGGTGCAGAACACCTCTCTTGCAGACTATGGCAGTAGAGTTGGCTGAAAATCTCCGTGATGCTTTCGCAATTGGTAAATGAATGTATAATGAAACGCGCTGTTTTTAAATGAACCTATAGTGAAATGGACTGTTCTTCTTTGGATTATCTCTATTTCCTTCATCCTTTATTCCTGGAATAGGTCATTGACAAGCAACATTCAACTGTAAGTCTAAATAGAGTTTTGTAAGCTACCTCCATTATGGGTGAACTTCTGGACCACACTTCCTGAGGATTATTCCAAAGAATCTCAGTCTTGTTTATGCCTTACCTGCTATTAATTATATGCGGCCATTGCACTAGAAATCACTCCTTACTTGGACTCCTACATATTTTATGCGACTCCTTCCAGAGAATGTTCTGCAATCGGGTAATCAGACAATAACAGGGATTTCTGCCTATTTGCGAGCAGTACGTTATTTATTTCCTTTTGAGGGCCAGATTCCAGTCACTGCCCCAAGCGTCGATGCTCTCCAGTTCTTCTTACGTTTCGCTACAAATTGCTGTCCTCTCTTCGCAAGTGTCACGGAAATTCTAACATTATCCGATACGCCACCTACATACATATCGAAAAGTTATGGTCCTCAACATTGTCTTGGGGTAGGACTCATGATAGATTTGAGTCTAAAAATTTACCTTCGTTGAAAGTGAGGTCTTGTATTCTGTCTACTAAGAATTCTTTTAGTTTGACAGTTCTTTCACTAATATTTTGCTCATTAGGCAGTAATAACAACAGTGTTGAACATCTCTCAAAATTCATTGTACACGGCATCAACCTGGTAGCTTTTTGGGTCACGTGGACTAACAGAGATAGCTCAAATTCGCCGGCTGGGGTGGCCGAGCGGTTCTAGGCGCTACAGTCTGGAGCCGCGCGACCGCTGCGGTGGCAGGTTCGAATCCTGCCTTGGGCATAGATGTGAGTGATGTCCTTAGGTTGGTTAAGGTTTAAATAGTTCTAAGTTCTAGGGGACTGATGACCTCAGAAGTTAAGTCCCATAGTGCTCAGAGCCATTTGAACCATTTTTTTAAAACTGTATTCCAAAATACTACAACTGACCGACGTCAGGAGTATATGTACCAGGGTCATTTTTGAAGTAAGAAAACGATTTGTAATGGAGTAAAAGGAATTTGTACATTGTATCACAGGCTACAACATGCATATTTTTTTCACTTTTCAACGTAGACAAGATGAACATTTAAACATTTGCCAAGTCGTGGCACCAGCTTTTGGATCCCAGCTTCAAATAATTTTGTGACTGACCTATAACGAATTATTGAAAGTTTCTTTCAACATTTTATCATTTTCGCCAAGAAATTCCTTGAGTTTAGGAAGGAGATGAAAATCTGACGATGGTAAGCCAGAGGTGCAAGGCAGATGACCCAGTAATTCCCAATGATACTTGTCCATTTACGTCTTTGTGTTTCGCGCAATGTGAGGCCAAGCATTCTCACGAAGCACAACGACGCCGCTAGAGAGCTGTCCCCGCAGGCGATTTTGAATAGCGCTTATGAGCTCTAGTACCTCTCACCATTTACTATCATTCCCCTTGGCAAAAGGGCTCTCAGAAGAACGCCTTTCGTCCCAACACACCGATTTTCCGTGTTGAAGGTTCGTGTTTGAGTTTTGGTGGTTTCGTCGGGGACTTTGAATGATGTCACTCACTCGACGCAATCTACGTTACATCACTGGTCAGTATGTGACTCAAGAACGAGTCACCATTCTTGTGACGCCGCGCCAAAACGGACAACGATTGTGCCATTCGCTTTGTTTTCTGTTCTTCATTCAACATTTTCGGCAGCCATCTCGAACATAACTTTTATAGTGAAGTTTTCCAGTAACAATGGCCAAAACTACTGATCTTGGAGCTTGTGGAAATTTTTCATGCAGATCGTCAATAGTGAAGCGGCCGGTTTGGGGAATTACCTCATCATCCTTTTATGCCAAGTCTTCATTCAGGACAGTAGGCCATCCAAGTCGTTCTTCGTCATGAACATTTGTCTATCCTTCATCAAACAGCCTACATCATTTATGCACATTTCCATCATACATTAATCTGAACGTAAACATCAACACGCAGATGTGAATTTCAGTACGACGAACTTGTTTCGCATTTGAGAACGGATTAACGATGGCACTTTACAAACGGCGGGTTTACTGATCGACATGGCGACAAACGAAGCAGTATAACCATACAGCCAACACCGGCAGAGAGGTAAAATGTAATGGCGACGTAGGGAGAGTCTGGCCAAGAGTGGCCGATCGTAAACGGACGTCACTTGACAGGATGTGGACCCGATGTCACGCGACACAATGCGCCGGCAAGGTGCGCTATGGGTTACTGCTTTAGAAATGACCCTCGTGCATAGTCTTATGCGTCTGCTCGAGGAACCTTCTTGGACACTGGTATGACCTGGGCTTTTTTCCAGTCACTAGGAGCGCTTCGCTTCTCCAACGTCCGATGTGCTCTACAAAGAACGAGAAAAACGATGCCAATCTTCTCCGTTTGAGGTATCGCGAGTTAGTCTGAGTCCGTTATGTTCAAAAATATACGTAAAGCCCTTGAAGCGTTGGTGCAAAATGTGGAGTCTCGGACGACAAGGTAAGCATGGCAGAAGTTCTCTCTCGCTCGGAGGCGCAATAGCTCAGGCCCATGAAAGGGGTCTGCTGAACCACTGCAGTACAGGAAATGTCGAACTTGTTTCGGGATAGTGTAGGTGACATTTTGAACTGATTAATATACTCGGAGATATCAAGATGATCCCATTGCGAAGAGGCACACCAACCAGTGGAAACAAGACGGACGGTTCACCAACGCTGAAAAAGCGAGGACTCACACATCATATGCCAAAGGCGTTTGCTCGTAAGACAAACGGAGACCAACGAACGACAGCTAACCTCTCCGTTGACCGAAATTTGCTTATCGTGTACGGGCGACAAATTGGAACCAACGAAGCGGTTGGCCTTCGTTGCAGTTCGGTCTACTGGCGATAACATCAAATAATTGGCGTTTGGCTGGCCTTGTGCCTTTTGTCTTTTTACTGTATGTGCCAAGTCGAATGTTCGTTGGTTCAGTAGCGATTTTCTGTTTCTCTGGAACGAGTGTGTACTTATGATTTTGAGGACAGCCAACAGGTGCGGTTCATTTGATTTATTCCACTGTTTCGCTCTTAAATTTGACAAGACCATCATCAGAAACTCTACAGCTTACGTGTTAAACTTCAGTAGTTGACTGTTAAATTACAGAGCCAACCGGGTAATAAAACATTCAGTTCGATTTGTGCCTCTCATGAGAAACTCAATTTCAGCCGTTTCTGTTTAGCCTGTACGCAATGCCTGCTCTCGCTAAGAGTGTGTGTGTTTCCTGTGATAAAAAATAATGAATTATGGAGTGGATTATGGAGAGAGCGTTGACGTTGATATAGTTTTATCGTGATCGGTCACTTGTGTGGTCCTCTACGAACAGTTATTAAGTAAGGAAATGGAAAAGATCAAACACTTGGAGGGGAGCAAGTGAACCGTAAGAAATAAACGTGCAGGGCGTGAGAAAGAAGATGATGTCTTTATTTGCATCTTCTCGCAGTGAACGACAGAGAGAAACGAACAAAATCTGTAGTGACCGTTAATGTTTGTGCAGCAGGTACATCTCTCCTAAAACAGGAGTCAAGTTTGGAAATTTTACGGCCAACACCAGTCAATCACAATTTGAAATCTGTAGCTTCCCTTCGGAAAAAAAAATTATGAAGTAGGCTAATTCCGATTTAGCATTCAGGTCGACATTAATTTTGACCCACCACACTGCTCCCTGCTTTTAGAAGAGTGATCGTCCACCAGTGTCGTTTCTTCTTCTACATTTCTTCTGATGATGAGCTTCTTGCACTGAAATAAATGCTGCAGATGTAACTGCTATTCCTACAACTCCCTTATAACATCTGCCGTCGGAATTGTAACTAAAACGCTACTTTATAACAATAACGACAGCTACGTCAGCCACATGGATAAATCCCTTGGCCCAAAGACCTTTGATTTGGTGAGGATGAGAAGCCGAACGCCAATGCACTGGCGACTAAGTTTCGACGAAACCTTGTGTCTGTCGTTTGTTGGGCTTCGTTGGCCTGGAGCGGACGTAACATAGTTTTTGGGAATCTCTTGATCTGATGGTAGCAGATTATGTTCGTGAGGGGCACACCATCACAAGTGCATACTATGGAAATCTGGTGACAGTGTTATTGGAGACTGTCAAGAGATAGTTGTGAGATGAGCTGTCCCTGAAGGTTTTGCTGCCAGACAACGCCATAGCTCGTTCTACATAGGACACGATTGTATATGCTGGGAAGGCAGAATAGACAGGTGAAAATGCATAGGAACACACTGAAATGATTTAAGTTATGTGATAGGGATACGCACATATACAGATGGCGGTAGTATCGCGTACACCAGGTATAAAAGGGCAGTGCATTTGCGGAGCTGTCATTTCTACTCACGTGAAAAGGTTTCCGAAATGATGTTAGTCGTACAACGGGAATCCACACACTTTCAACGAGGAATGGTTGTTAGAGTTGGAAGCATGGGAAAATCCATTTCGGATGCCATTTAGGAAATCGTTAGGGAATTGAGTATTCAGAGTTCTACATTATCAGGAATTTGCCGAGAATACCAAAAAAAGGCTCTGAGCACTATGGGACTCAACTGCTGTGGTTATCAGTCCCCTAGAACTTAGAACTACTGAAACCTAACTAATCTAAGGACATCACACACATCCATGCCCGAGGCAGGATTCGAACCTGCGACCGTAGCAGTCGCACGGTTCCGGACTGCGCGCCGAGAATACCACATTTCGGGCAGTGCCCCTCATCACCTACAAAGCAAAAGCCGACGGCCCTCACTTAAGGACCGAGAGCAGCGGCGTTCGCGTAGAGTTGTCAGTGGTAACAGGCAAGAAAATTGCTTGGAAGAAACGCAGAAATCAATCTGGGACGTATGACGAACGTATCCATAAGGAGAGTGCCGCGCAGTTTAACGGTACTGGGCTATAGCAACTGACGACCGTGAAGATTGCCTTTGCTAACAGCACATCTACAGCACCTCTGTAGTGCTTGTGACCATGTCGGTTGGACCCTGTTCCAAGAGGGAACCGAGGCCTGCTCAGATGTGTCTCGATTTCAGTTGGTGAGAGCTGATGAGAGAGTGAGACGCAGAACCCACGAAACCTTGGACCCAGGTTGTCAAAAAGGCATTATTCAGGCTGAGGGTGGATACACAATAGTGAGTGCTGTGTTTACATGAAATTTAGTGGATCCTCTGGTCCAAGTTAACCAATCATTGACTGGAAATTGTTATGTTTGGATACTTGCACACCATTTGGACTTCATGTTCCCAAACAACGAGGAAGATTTTACTCATCCTAGCCACCGGGCAACAATTGTTCCCGATTTGTTTGAAGAACATTCAGGATGATTCGAGCAAATTATATTTGCACCCAGATCGCTTGACATCAATCCCATCGAACATTTATGGGACATAAGCTGGAGGTCACTTTGTGCTCAAAATCCTATACCGGGAAAATATTCACAGTTATGGAGGGCTACGGAGCATCGCAGAACACTTCTGCCGGTTATTTCCAACGAACTGGCACGTAGATTTGCTGCCCTACGAGCAAAAGGAGGTGCAACACCTAATTAGGAGGTATCACGTGACGTTTGTCACCTCTGTGCAAAATAATAATTGTTTTATTGAGATGAGAATTAAATTCAAATGGTTCAAATGGCTCTGAGCACTATGGGACTTAACTTCAGAGGTCATCAGTCCCCTAGAACTTGGAACTACTTAAATCTAGCTAACCTAAAGACATTACACACATCCATGCCCAAAGCAGGATTCGAACCTGCGACCGTAGCGGTCGCGCGGTTCTAGACTGTAGTGCCTAGAACCGCTCGGCCACCTCGGCCGGCTGAGAATTCTTTCTTGCTAACCCTGGTACTAAGAAATTAAATCCCCTTATCTATTGTGCAAAAGACAGTCAAGTACATAGATATTACACAGAAAAATTGTAACACAATTGAAATTCATATGATAGCTAGAGATGGAAGATATAACCAGGAGAGCATGCAGACGACTTACTATTTACCTCAAATTGTTTACTGCTTCGAGCAGGTCTGCGCACGTACTGACGCAGTACTCGCTGGTGTTGCTGGCTGGTGGTGTGGGCGTGAATCCCTTCCTGGCGCTGGTGGCGCAGGGCGCGGTGCAGCTGCCCTCTGTCTGCGCCGTCCACGTCTGCGCGGCGCGCTTCGGCCGCCGCTGGATCGGTGTGGGCTGTGCTCTGCTGGCAGGGGTCACCTGCGCGGCCACCGCCTGCATGCTGCATGGTAAGCCGTAGGTAGACTGTGAACATTACTCTGGAAGCTCTGTTGTGTCGTGCAGTATTTCTCCCACGTTGTATGACATTCTGCGTTCCCTTCCTGTCACTTAGCTGTTCTTTCGTAATCGTTGAAGCCACTCATTAGCATCTCATACTTTGTCGGAGGCATAGCGTACTGAATTTCAGAACGATTTGTTTAGAACTGCGACTCTGTTAGTCTCGTTCTGGTGACGTAAAGCGCCTGTGGTTAAACCTGTAACCAACACAAATTCAACGAAAGAATTCACTTCAGTGCAAACTCTGATGCGTTGTACCCCACCCTGTTTTCGGGATGTATCAGTCACTGAATTCTTGGAGTGATTACTGAAAGTGATATGGATGAAATTGACTGACTGTACCACAATCAGGCCATTTCCAAGAGCCAAATGGTCGGTGGATAACAGATATATATGTGCACTTAATGTTAACATGTAGAGCTACATTTTGACTGAAATCAAATGAAATCGTTTTTATCATCAGATTTCACAACCTGAAAAACATCGGCGTAGAAAGACAGTGACATAACGAATACCTTCTGGCACTCAAACATTCACAGATCGATCTAAACATTAGAGGGAAAACTTCAGCAATTAGAAGTTAAGCATTTCTTAAGTAATATTTTATTCACTAAACAAATATCCGAATTATGTCTTCAGTTCCAAATGTACTGAAATTTCAACGATTTTGTTGACACTCTGCAGGTGGCACATTGTGTGCAGTAACAATGGAATTGTATAGTGATGTATAGTCTTGCAGGTGTGACGCAGGAAATGGTAGCTGCGGAAAGTGGATGAGGACTGTATGGGTGTAGTTGCTCAACAAATTTGTGACACATTTATTAATGACATAATGCAACAAAACAGAGAGCATGAGAAAAATTATTATACAAGAAAGGTGACCAGCACCCAATCCAAGAAATACACTTTACGACGGTCTTGTCTGTATGCAGGTCCACCTCCTCGATAAATTATCTGAAACTGCCCATCATTTGAATCGATCAGCCTACAAAAGACAAGGTTTTCATCTGAGAAAAAAAATACACATTAACTTAATATGTAACAAAATAATCCAAGCCATTAAAATTCTTGCTCCTCAGACAGACGTAGATTTGCAATAACAGACAACACTGACAGCAAGAAGCACTGAAAACAAGCTAGAATTAATGCCAGGAAAAGCATAATATCTGAGTAGACACCATATTCAAGAAAATAAAGCCCCAAACTACTACAGATTCCTCTAATTAACAATAAACAATAGACGTTAGAGAAACAGAACACTTGGAGACAGCCTACTCTTATACTGACAAAAGAACCACATAAATCCGACCAGTAATTCGAACTAGGCCTGCTATTATGTATCCAAAAATAAATCAGTTAAACAAAATCGAAAAGAGTGAGGGCTGGCCGGAGTGGCCGAGCGGTTCTAGGCGCTACAGTCTGGAACCGCGCGACCGCTACGGTCGCAAGTTCGAATCCTGCCCCGGGCATGGATGTGTGCGATGTCTTTGGGTTAGTGAGGTTTAAGTAGTTCTAAGTTATAGGGGACTGATGACCTCAGAAGTTGAGTCCCATAGTGCTAAGAGCCATTTTTGAAAAACGTGAGGTACGCTCTGGGATACAGTTCACCTAGAATCCTTTACTGAAACTTATTTTCGATACCAGTAATAGGCATTGCAGTGATCCCTTCTTAATGATAATACAACAGTGACACACAACCTCTGAAACAGAACCTGACACAATCACCTGCACGTAGGTGTTTTTTTTTTTTTCAACCACAACCAGTTCACCTCTCGTGCAACACTGATAAAGAGCTCATGGCACATTTCACCTCAGGTTATGTCTCGTCAGCATGACTTTTCCTCGTGCCAGAACAGGAGATGATGCCTCGTATTTTAACAAGTCCCAGCTGACTCTAGCCCATACTCTTTTACTTTTTTGTTTCATTTGCCACTTCTTTCAATCTGCATAAAAGAACAGACTGAATGTTGCACACGAATTGGCATGAATATTGCACTTATGATTTGGGTACTTTCAAATGTGATAGTTGTAACTAAACGTAATGTTATTTAAGAGGGAATATCTACATAGTGAAATGTCATACAAAGTGAGAAAAGAAAAGCTCTATGTGCTATCATTTGGCCATCTGGTGCACAGATATCTGTTTACCCGGAATCCGGAAGGTATCGGCTACTGGTCCGTATTCTGGACTTCACTACATCACACAGCAATACAATAAACAACATTACAATGCACTTGGTAACAGAACCAAACAACATACCTGTCGGGATGGTTAGCCCCAGGCGCACTAAGACAGGATTCACAGGGCTGTGCTGCTGTGCCATACAAGGTGACGAGATTGCGAGATGGCATCAGGGTCTCACGAAGTCCTTCCAGGTCCTTCCAAAGGCTCGTTTTCTCACTGCTTTCTGAACATTAAGTGGATGTCAGGCAATGTTTGGTCTATTCGTCGTTTTCTCCCAGCTATGTAGGCTTGTAGTTCATTATTATTTTATATGTCTGCGGTTTCAGGTTGTGCCACAGTTCGTTATTCCTTATTATATAATGAAGAGCAAAAGATACTAGTACATCTGCCCAGTATCGTAGATGGCCCCTACGAGCACTTCGAAGTGCCGCAACACGATGTGACATGAACTTAAAATGTCTCACGTAGTGCTGGGGGGTATTTACACAACGATCCTTCAAAGCTGTCCATAAATCAGTTTGAGGGCGTGGAGATCTCTTCTGAACAGCACGCTGCAAGGCATTCCAAACATGCTCAATAACGCTCATGTCCGCCGACTTTGGTGGCCAGCGGATGTTTTTAAACTCAGAAGAACGTTCTTGCAGCCACACTGTAGCAATTCTGGACGTGGTGGGCACCGCATTGTCCTGCTGGAGTTGCCCAAGTCCGTCTGATTACACAATGGACACGAATGGATGCAGGTGATCAGACAGGATATTTATGTACGTGTCACCTGTCAGAGTCGTATTTAGACATGTCAGGTGACCCATATCCCTCCAACTGCTCACTTCCGACACTGTTATAAAGCCTCCACCAGTTTCAACAGTCCCATGCTGACTTGCAGGGTCCATGGATTCATGAGGTTGTCTCCATACTTGTACACGTTCATCCGCTCGATACAATTTGAAACGAGGCTCGTCCGACTAGGCAACTCGTTTCCAGTCACCAACAGTCCAATGTCGGTGTAGAGGGGCCCAGGTGACGCGTAAAGCTTTGTGTCGTGCTGTCATCAATGGTTCACTGCTGGGCCTCCAACTCCGAAAGCCCATATCGATGATATTCCGTAGAATGGTTCGCACGCTAACACTTTCTGATGGTCCAGCATTTAAATTGGCTGCAATTTGCGGAAGGGTTGCGCTTCTGTGACGGTTGAACGATTCTCTTCAGTCGTCGTTGTTCCCGTTCTTGCAGGATCTTTTTCCGTTCGCAACGATGTCAGAGATTAGATGTATTATCGGATTCCTGATATTCATGGTACACTGGTGAAATAGTCGTAAGGGAAAATGCCCACTTCAACGCTACCACGGAGATACTGAGTCCCATAGCTCATGCGCCGACTATAAACACTACGCTCAAACTTATTTACATCTTGATAACCTGCAATTCTAGCGCAGTAACCGATCTAACTACTCCACCAGGCACTTGTTTTCTTGTGGAGGTCTTGCCGAACGCTGTGCCATACTCTGCTTGTTTACATCTCTCTGTAATTGAATACGTAAGCCTATACCAGTTTCTTTGGCGCTTCTCTGCATTACAGACTGCTGTACTAGCTCCTGATCTGATTTGTATCATCTTGTGCATTGGCACATCTCCAGACGATGTGTTCCAGGGTGCCGATTGCTCCAGATTCACAAGTGTCTGTATTTTTAAGTATCTGGGATACGGACCATGACCTGATAGGTAGCGTATAGCACCCTTGGTTAGAAGCAAGTATGTCATTCTTGTATCTTTACGTCAAGTGAAACTTCTTTGTGTTTACTTAAACTGCAGAGTGCAACAGATCCTATTGTCTCGTTGCTTATTTTTATCATTTCAACACTGACCAACGGAATTTTCCCTGACAAAGACAACACAAACTTAACCTATTTATTTATTACCCACAAAATTCAAGCCGAACGCAATCTGACTGCTCTCCAATGACAACATGACTTCAATTAATGAACAGAAAAGAATGGCCCTGAATTGGAAGAAATCCTAACAATAACCCATACTTTTCATAAGTCACTTACCTCACAGAAATCTTCGTAACACGAACTAAGAAATAACAGCAAGCAACAACTACAGCCAGTTAAATAAAAGGATTCAAACTACTATATGCTCAAACTGAAAGGAGGCGTATGATTAGCACAGGAATGAATCTGTTGAAGAGCAAACAATGTATTTAGCAGATTTTACCATATTCATGCGACATCCAGATCCAAAAATTATATAGTCGGCAATAATTCCACTACCCAAACATTACCATCTACATCCGTCATCATTTTACCATTCATCTCCTACCAACGCTGAGTCTCCACGAAGGACGCATGTCATTGCCGTCTGTTCGCTAGGTGGTGACTGCTAGTCCGTCAAACTACAGGGTCTAATACCGACCGCTGTCAGCGATACTAATTACAGTCTATAGCGCTTCCAACATACAACCATATAAACAGGCTACTTACATACTGAGCCGTGTGCTTTGGCTTCTCTATCAGAGTAATGCCTCTCTGGTTACTGATGGTCGTCCGTAGTTTAGTCTTCCGATCAGAGACGCTGGTCTGAGGGTCTTTGACTGGAAGACTGTTTAATCGTGCGCAGCCCTTCGGTTGCTCTCGAGTCCTTCAAGCTTTTTCCGTAGTGGTTTCGAAGATACTCCGCGAAGTGTCGGGTCACGCGCCTGCTAGCAGAGTGATGGAGCGAGCGCACGGTGCATTGAGTGGTACGTTGTCTGCTGTGTTCATGCGGAGCCGGAGTGGTCGCTGAGTGCGAGTCCGATGAGAGCGCTGTACTCGAGCCTGGAAGAACCAATTTGCATTATGTTCACAAACAGCGGTGTCCGTTTGTTTCTTTTGTTGGTTTGGTGGCTAAACGGCAGTTTAAAACATTTATGCGTCCCACAGCCTGGTTACAGCAGAAGTACGGGTACAGTTATGCTATTATATGCTGTTTTGGGAAAACTAACACTAATACTGTGGCGCTACGCCCCCCCCCCCCCCCGCCTCACCATAGTTGCCAATGGACTTGCAAAAATTGTATTTGTGTATCTGTCGTCTAATTGATTGTCTTGAGTAATTTCTCGAGTCAAACGTTTGTTTTAAGATGGAAAAAAACATACTTAAAGATTCTTGGGATCCTTTCTACATATTGTTTATTGTCAGTATTATTCTACTATCAGCAGTCGGATTTGAAAAGCTAACAATGTTCCTTAATGCTGGTTATCAGAGTTTGCTTAAAGTTTCCTGAACTGACGGTCTGTGTTCTGAAGAGCCAACAATAAATCTGTTTTCAAGGTACGTTTGTAAAGTGGCTTCGCATCTTACGATCCCCCTCACGCTCCTACGATTCGAGTTAGGAAGGAACTGGTAGTTTCTTATCCCTGTGTTTCCCCAGTACCAGATACCTTGGCATAATCTATTAATGTGTGCTTTTATTTCATTATTCGAACGGCTCTTGTGCCTAGTATCTCCTGTACCTTATCATAGCCATTGTTTACCTCTTTTGCTTAGTTCTGTGTCTAGAGCTAGAAAACCCAGTATCAGCTCCTCAGTCAATGTTGTTCCATACCCGCCTGTCAGGCGTAAGTGTACACTTGTCTGTGCTCGCCGTAGAGCCTGTGCTGTCCTTACTTTTCTTGATGTATGAGTTAAACACTCGACCAGTAGCACACAATAGCAAACATGATTGCGATGTGGTACCTTCTTGTGCCACTTAAAGGCAGCTAAAAAGTTTTTCGGCCAGTTGTTGCTATGTTAATTGGAATTTTAATGCCTCTCTGTTACACAATTTCTACATTTGCATGAAAATTTTGCTTTTCTTCGATGTTAATTCCAGAGATACCTAAATACTGCTTGTCTTTTGAAAGGTTGGTCATTTATTCTGATTTCGGGCTTTTTCATTGTTCATAATGTTCGTTTTAGTAACACACAAACTGATTCATGAGATGCTATCGTTAGTTTCTCTTCCACGAACCAGTTATTCAAGCTTTCAAGAACTACTCCAGTATTTCCTCTAATTTAGCATGTGTATTAGCTAATACTATAATGAGCATATCGTCAGCGTAAGCGATGCTGCCTCTATAGTATATTATACTCGGAAGCTGTTTCAGTAATGACCCTATTCCAACATCCCATAACTCTGGACCACGTACAGAGCCCTGTGGTCAGTGTTTTGTGATATCTTTCACAATTTTCTGTCCAGTAATTTCTAACTGCTCGTGCCTCTCTGTGCAGCAATCTCGTAGACTGATACAGAGACATCTGAGACAGTATATGTGTTTCACTCTCTTAAAAAGACCACATCGCTATAAATGATCAAACGGCCCAGCTGTATCATTTGATATGCCTATAACTTGCCTGTCATCTGACGTGTTCCCAATATTCATTGCATGATTTATCGCATCCTCTGCGTATTTCCCTTACCTGAAGCGGTACTGCAGGGGTTCATGCCTACTAACTCTCTGTGGTCCCTCAGGAGGCAGCACATAACTTTTTTCATCTTCTTTGGCTAAATCATTCACCGAACGAATGGGACTGTAAGTTTTTGGTTGCTTTGGAGCTGGCTTTCCCGTTTTTACTAGTACAATAGCACAGGAGGTTTTGCAGATTATGGGCACCTGACACTGCAAAATGTATTCTGTTAATAACACTGTTATATATGACACAATTTGGTCCACTAGCTGAAGCAGTCCTTATGCCAGTATTGTATCAGATCCTGGTGCTTTTTTTTAACTTCATTATAGCCATTCACACTTCCTCCAAGGATAATAGAACACTGTTAGTCACATGCAGATCTAGTAATTCAGAGCGAAGATGCTGATGGTACTCAGTGTTCCATAATTGTGTTGTCCAGCACCCATGTCCTGAGTTGGAACTGCCAAAATGTCTTCGAGTCTTTCTTCATCGTGTCGTCGGATACTCTCAGGGGTGGCCCAGACTCCATCAGGCTAACACCACTGAATGCCGATTGAACTTGCTTCTCTGTCTTCGCAGCTGACTTTGCTCTCAATTACTCGCTTGTCGTGCTTCCCCTACGACTATCTGCAGACTCTGTGTGTCTTTTCGCTTCCACCCTCCATGATGGCAGTGATCGCCCAAGTCTCCAGACACACAGAGCCACTATCATTATCTACCAGCAGCTACCCTCTATCTACATTCGCAGGAGGAGACAACTCCCTGAACGTGCCGCTTTGGGCAGTGAAGACGGTCAAATGGCATGCCGTCCACGGCCCAGTGCTCTTCACTCTCTCACGCCACTCCTGTCGAAGCCCCCCTGCGCTGTCTCTGAGTTGTTCATGATTCTGTGCGGCACACCACACTGCTCAGAGTCTTCACGGCTGTCACTCACAGCCAATCCTCCCATTGTCGTGCTTCCTGTTGTGCAAAGCCATGCACGCTCTGTTGGGTCAGGGACGCATCATCAGTACTGCTGCTAAACTGCTAAGTAGGGCAATAATTCCGCTGCGCTCTCGGTCACTGTTTCGTTGGGCACGTATATATCGCTGCTTTGCTTGACGAAATCTGAATTACGTTAACATAAATTTCTTGTCTGAAAGATATTTTTTTTTCCTTTCATACTGCTTCTGTTAAGAGATTTTCAAGGTGCATTAAGTATAAAATTAATTGCTCTCTTGGATGCCTTAGTTAAAACATTTCATGAGCACCATCTTCTCGCATCCTCCACTGACTACTATCCAGTAGCTACTCATCCCTTAATCAAGAAACCATCTGTAACGCCAGAGTTTCTACAACACTGACATCTCTGTTAACTAGTTGTAAGAGGTGTTCTAAAGATATAGTTCGAGATAATAGATTAGTAGAAAACTTGTGGACCACTCTCTGTATGTTTCTTAATAAAGTGGTAAATCCTCAAACGTTTTTATGTCCTTTTGTCGACCTGCTCGTGTGATCGTACACAAAGGTATGTAAAAATTAACTTAAAAATTAAACCAGTACTAAAAAACTCTTGAAAACAAAATATCAAAAACATACCCGTTGTCCCTTTAGTATAAGTAGTAATATTTTGGTCTTAGCGTCGTACCGTCGGTGAAACGCTATATAAATTTAAAAAATAACAAGTTAACAGCATTTATCCTTTCTGGAAGTACATACCGTCACTACTGCTGGGTAAAGCCTCTTCTATTTCAGTTTTTGTGTATCCATCTTTGATTGCGATTGGAGGTTTGAGGGAGTTCGGCCGTTCACTTATGTAATAAAATGAAACACCTACAGCCTTCCACCCGACGTTATTTATTATTCAGCTACCATCTTCAATACACCATTTTCAGACCATAACTGACGCTGAGGGCGTTAACTCTAATCATATACACGATTCCATCAGTGGTAAACAACATTTATGAACTGGTTTCAGTAGACTGTAACAATGATATATTGTCATGGAGACACAACATCGTTGTTACAGTCCACAGAAACCAGTTCATAGATTTTGGCCACCGATGGCCGGTTAATGCCTGAAGACTGTCTACTGAACCAGCGAAATTGGTTGCCATATAATAAATGGCATCGAAATGGGGGCTGTAGGTTATTACATATTCTGTTTGACGTCATCCCTTCCAGCCCTGCGTGCCCCGCACCCGAACCTCAAAATAGCTAGTGAACTTATAATTACTTATTATACAAAACATGAAAACTAATCTGTCTTTACCTAGCCTAAAATTGTTAAATAATAGAGCTACCTATTTATTTTACATCACATTTTTATATAATTACATAAGAACTTAGAGTAATGCGTTAATCTGTCTTACAAGGCCAACATCCTGCAATGACTTGATGGTGGTTTTCTAACTCACGCTTCAAACTACGAGCGCGAGTCGCGTGGCGCGCGGTATGCAGCGAGCCGCGACGAGGAAGGGGGGGGGGGGGGGGGGGGGGAGGAGTCTTAACAAATGTGGCGACCCAAACGGGCAGTTGCTGGAGGGCAGGTATCGCTGACGGTAGTGTCCGTATTTCGTAATAGATTAAGTAAGACTTAGACTCAACGATTTGATATTGTTTTCTCAATATTTACCTACATTGCTGAGGTAGATTACTTGTATTAAAATTTCAAATTTTATCAGTTTTAGATGTAGTCGACTTTTAATCAATATATTTAGTGCTTTAATCGAAATATTACGACTTACACTGAATTTAAAGGGGCAATACGTATAATTTTTTCACTTTTCATTGTTTTTGTATCGGCTTTCTTTCTTTTGTACTTTATTTCATACTTTTTCATCTGTATTGTTTACTAGTAGACACGGTACGAACGACATTGTATCGTCGTATTCACACAAATAAATGGGGTGAAACACGAAATGGCGACGAGCGTTCTTTTTCACTTACGCGATTTCAATGTTTCTTTTTTAATTCACACAGTTATTCATTAAATATGTTTTATGTATATTTAGCTTGTTTGGATAACATAACAAAAGGAAGTCTCGATAATATTACACCAACTAGGAAGAAAGTGTGCTTCCACTGCGCTCTCTTGTTATGGGCTGCCTAAACTATTAAGGCAAAACAATTTGATTTAATACTGAATTGTGGACGTCAGAAAGGAATAGAAAAATGCCCGCAAACTCATGCGTTTATCTTTAACAGCTAAGTCACAATCTCCATTCTTCTGCTCTGTGGGTACTGGAAGGGCAACTTTAAAAGACCAAAATCAACAATGTGTCAAGCGATGAAGGTTAACGGATGTTCTCGTGGTCTGTTATTTAGATCTCTTTGAGCTCTACAATCTGATACCACTAACTTAGACGTAGCTCTTGTGTATTATGCAGCGTATACCAGCGTATACCATGCGCGCTGGCAGAAAACAGTTCTACTTAAATTAACTGATGAAATCCGAATGGCTAACTTGACCTTCATGGAACATTGATAAGATCCATTACGATTCAACCAACTTCCAAGGAAATAATTAAATAAATAAAAACAGCATTAAAATCAGAAATTTTAAACAGTGTTATAGGCTGAAGTCCACCAACAGTGCGTTAATTACTGAATGTACCTGTTGCCACCTCGGCTGCATAAAATTGTTGTCAATTTGACCATGGTTTCTACAGCTCTAAGACTTCTTCATCAGAATAAAAATTGCATAGAATTACCTAGAAAATACAACGACACGGGTCAAAAATGAAATACAGAGGTGTCCAACAAAATGTATCCACTGTTTAAAAGTCCATAACTATCAACCTAGTTGACGGAATTGTCTCATTTTTGGTGAAAGTGTAGCTCAAAGTAAAACTTAAAGATATTACTATAGGTGTACGAAATGGTCACCATTAACATCCACACACAAACGATGCCGCCGAACTACAGCACGAACAACTGATTGCAACGTGTTCAGTTTGATATTTGCTCATGAATGTACGACGGATTCTCGAAGTTCATCCAATGTGTGTGGCTTTTGTCGATAAACGACGTCCTTTTGTGTTGTCCTTAGGCAAAATTCCAGAGGAGTTAGGTCTGGGGAACGTGGTGGATACCCCACAGCACCTCTTTGGCCTATACATCTTCCTGGTAGACTTTCGTCGAGATACGCCCTAACACGTTTTCGGTAATGTGCTGGGGCACCATCTTGTTGAAAGTAAACCCTTTCGTCTCCATAGAAGTCTCGGATGGCAGGCAAAATGAATGTCTGAAGCTTCTGAAGGTACACCTCACCAGTAAGTGTGCCGTCAAAGAAGAATGGCCCAATCAAGCCCCGATAAGACAATCCACACCACACATTTACTGCTGGCAAATTGAACGCTTTGACAACATGGACGTTCGGATTTCCCGCGGCCCAGTAGATGAAACTGTACCGATTTACTGTACCGTTGAGTTGGACCTGTGCCTAAACAGACCACACAATTATCTCTGCAAACTCTTCATCGTTGCGCACCATGTTAGTAAACCACTCGCAATACTACGATCTGGGTAGACCTCGTTCATTGCGTGTAGCAATCGTGTAGCATTTCCACTTTGCTGTCTTCAAAATTCGCTGAACACTTTCACTGGCACATTTTCTCACAGACCTCTGTGGTGAGCGAGTGAATTGTTGTAACACACGACGGGAGTTCGTTAGACTTGTTACTATTACAGGTCGTCCAGGTCGTCGTTTGTGTACATCTTTCACACACCCTTCGGCTTCAAATTTGTCTCGAATGCGACAAATCGTTAAACCTGCGGTGGCTCTGTTTGATACTCATTTCGCCATTGTCGTTGAACCTCATTAATGTTTTCGTACTTAAAATACGACTTCAAAACTGACTTCCTTTCATCGAATGTAAGCCTTGCGCCAGCCATGTTTACTCGAGTAACTAGGTGCAACTAAGTACAAAACACTGACTAGCTGGCGACCGTCGTCTGACAAAACACATTAAAGCAATACACTACCAAAGATGAGACAACTCCGTCAGTGAGTTTGCCAGTTCCGGACTTTTAAACAGTAGATACGTTTTTTGGACCCCTCTGTATAATTAATAAGATTAATCCATAAACTGTTACAGTGTACTTAGATGTAATCACATCATCGGTGAAAAACATCTGAGCAAAAATGCTCTTGTCAAACTGAAGTATTCACAAGAATAAAAATTAAACTGTAAAAATATGACATGTTTGTCAATTGGAATAAAATGTTCAGGCGCTCAGTCCGGAACCGCGCGACTGCTACGGTCGCAGGTTCGAATCCTGCCTCGGGCATGGATGTGTGTGATGTCCTTAGGTTAGTTAGGTTTAAGATGTTCTAAGTTCTAGGGGACTGATGACCACAGATGTTAAGTCCCATAGTGCTCTGAGCCATTTGAATAAAATATTCCATCGAAATACAGTGGCAGTCCCGAGGTCGCTTAGAGTGAAACAACTGCATCAAACCGCCGCTACCGTCAGACTAGACGGCTAAGAGGCCAAGGCAGCCACGAGTAGGACCCGAAAACAGATTCACGCCGTCTAGCAGGATCTGATCGAATTACAGACAAGTGCAAATGAGTGACTGTGTGGAGAATTTAAGATTACAGGCAACAACAGGAATCGGTGGACGAAAATTACAGCTTACCGTAAAAGGTCTTATCTTATAAATGAAATATAGTTCAAATGTACATAAAAATGTAAAATTGGAAAGGAAACCGATGTTTAAGAGTCTACATTGAGGAGACTATCTCTATTCAGACCATTTTTAACTATCGTCTCTATACCTTGAAAAAAGTTTTAATTGCGTAATTGCAGCTATTCTTTCAATATGAGATCGTCCTTCAGAGATAGAAGTTAAAAATTCTCTAGCTCTTCCAAGAAGTTAAGCCTAGAGCCTTTTTTCCGAGTACAAGATCTGGACGTCTTTCACATCTTTAGGATTATGTACCGTGATTAACCAATTGTTAGCGAAAGTTGAACTGGGAACATTGGTGCCTTTTTTGCCGAGAAGGTGTTCCTTAAACCTTGTCGAAATAGCTCGGCCTCTTTCGCCTGTGTAATAAGAAGGACAATTGACGCAAATAATTTTATAGACACCAGAATTATGCAGAGTGGAAAGCATAGATATGAAGTTATGTATGACGTTACTTTTTAAAGAATTATAAGAGGAGAAGGCTCATTTTTTAAGGCTCGTTATAATATTCAAGTCGATAAATTTCGTAGT
Organism: Schistocerca piceifrons; assembly: GCF_021461385.2. Lineage (NCBI taxonomy): Eukaryota > Metazoa > Arthropoda > Insecta > Orthoptera > Acrididae > Schistocerca > Schistocerca piceifrons. The sequence continues at coordinate 158,435,541 of NC_060140.1, forward strand.
AAGAAAATTCAGAATCACATACGATGTTTGTCACAGAGTGAACAATTTCCTGCGGCAGAAGCACAATACTCGTACACATCCCACTTATAAGGGGACCAGTTAAGGTCAATTTAACACCTCTCGAGGACAGCAAATCACTTCGGAAACATGTTATTGTGGAAATATGCATCCAATTAGAATGGCGAAAACCACAAGAAAAGAAGAAACCAACATTTCCGAAAGTAATAGACGTCGGGAAAGTGGAAGCAAAATCACACACCGAAAAACAATTTGAAACGCTAATAAACAACGCGTAACTACAGGAAGCAACGGAAGGACTGGTATAAGTCCTAAGAGAAGCTAACAAACCCTAGTAATAAAAGAAGACAGAAACAATGAGTCGATACACACATCAAAAAGACGTACTAGGTGTAGCGATGCATGGGGTATCAAATTTGTTATAAAAATCAGTAAATTACTCAACGGACAGTACTTTTAAGTATAGGTATTTCTTTCATTCCAAGCAAGTATTGATTCGTGACGTCATTGTCTAGAAACGAGTGGACCGTAATCTGAATCCGTTTCGGCAAACTAATCGTTTCTTTCAGGTGACAAAATTTTATTGATTATATAATACAAGATTTAGAAGTTTATTCGGAATGGGAAATGTTAATCAGTAATTGCAGGCATAATTTATCTGTTTAATATAAAGGTGTTTTGAATTTTGTGAACATGAAAAAGCATGAATTTATGCGCTGCTTTTACTCTGAGACGAGCTATCACTTAGAGTGCTAAAAGTGCGCATATACAGTTTGCTGACCTGTGCGGTGAATTTTACTTTTTGTTGTTTTGACCCGAATGGAAACAAGTCCAGTTTCATTTAGACTTTACGTGAGTTTACAAAAGTGTCGTTTAGCCCATTAGGGAAAACTGAAACCTGCGCGCTCAATTTGAAATACGTTACACGCTAGTACGTGATCGAGCTGCCCATTGAATTGCGTGCGATAGTTGCACACGCGCTCTGACTTAATGCACAAAGTTAGAAATTAATTTTGACACAAGTGCTGATTTGAACGAAATGAACCGAAAGTTTATTCAAAATATCGAGGTTCTGTTTTAATTGAGACACGTATCACCTTGTTGATCACGTTGCATAGCAACATTGTGATGCAGATTAACTTATTCATTAGAACGATTTGCGACATAGTAAGTCCCATTACACAATATAATGTTACACGAAATTTGACCGCGTGAGAGTGATTCTATTTCCAGACATTCCAATAAACCGGCGGTTTGAAAAGTTAAATTAATAACTGTTGTGTAACTTCATTGATTGTCCCAAGCCACTACTGAACGTGTTGTATCGTGTCTCTTCACGAGAAATCTCAAGAAGCCGGGATAAATAATAAAAAAGAAAATGACGAAAGAAGAGGCATCGGTATATAGGAACACAACACGAACTAAATAAGTTGTGTTGGAAAACCTACATTTCTCAGAATTTAAGCGTACAATCGATATATCTACCGAAAAACCCTAAAAGAAAATAAGAGAATAATCTGGTACAGAGAAGGAGAGAAACTAGTGGAAGAAGCCACAAACATTGGGGCACGCTCATGAAATGCACCACTAAAAGGTATGAAAGAATGGGAGACACACTTAGAAAATGTACTTAAAAAAGTGGCACTAAAAGGCTACCAGCAGGGAAAAATGAAGGCACCATTTACTATAGAGAAGGTCGTGTATCCCATTAACAGCACCAAGATCAAGAAAGCTGTAGGCCTAGAAAGCTTGTATAGCGAGCGTATTAGAGACACAGCACTAATAATGTCACCCTCGTGAACAGAACTAGCCTCCAATTCAGGACACTGGAGACAATAATAAACGTGCTATATGAAGGGAAAGGAGACCCCAAAGACCTCACAAAATACAGAGGCATAGCAATGGAATACCTGCCTTTAAAAATACTCCAAAACTGTGAGTAATAGCGTAAAAAATGGAAGAAATAATCAACGAACGCCTCCCCAGAAACCAAACTGGATTTAGGACAAGTCTGATCGCAGTAGAATTCCTGCTAAAGTGTGTATGGGAATCTCCTGAAGAGAGAGAAAATTTCACATAGTATTTATAGACTTCATAAGTCTTTGAGCTTATATACATAAAGCTAGTGACAAAAAATTAAAGAAAGCCCTATGCAAAATCAAGATAAAACACGAATCATAAGTGCAGTACAATGATGAAAGGAAATACGAAGCTAAGAAAAGTAATCAAACGGAGCCAGAGGAATAAATTGTATAATGACCCAAAAGGATGGGCGTAATCTCGCACGGATTTTCAGACGATATTGTGATACGCTCAAAAGATATTACAAGGCTACAAGAAGTAATAAACGATACGGAAAGTCTATGCGTTAAATGTGACTTCGAAATAAGCACAGTAACAACAGAACCGATTGGGCTCATAAATGTAGGAGAAACACTTGCAGCGGCAATGATCTTCGTACGGGAGGGAGCAAACGTTGGTGTCACAATACAAAGAAGTGCAAAATGTTTCACAAAACATTTAAAAGGGAAAGCACTGCAAGCAGTAATGATCGTTCACTGAATTCAGCATATCAGATTCCTTTGCCAAGAGCCAAAACCTTGCAGTACTGTTGTACGGTATTCAAATTGGCGGACCACTTCTCACAGTCAAAAAACTGACATTACAAGAGAAAGACGATCCATATAATGGAAGCAATCACGTGTCCAGAACCATGCATTCCAGTCTCATATAATTCTTCTTTGAAGACCTACGGACAAACGTAATACTATCCAACACCAACACTTCGGAAACATTTTCAAAAATAATTAAGGAAAAAAGGGAAGATAGTCCAAGACAACATTATGGCACAGGGGCGATGGTTGACCGATCAATGACGAAGGAAAACTTAACGATGAGACACCTTATTACCAGAATGGCAGTCTATGGTTTCCGCCACCTTGTCTGCTACAACACAGCATATCAGGAACCTAGAGCAACGTGTGCGTCTAAACAGAGTAACGTAATAGGCGAGCGTTACCACATACCGTAGAACCCTGCACCTAAGAACATACGCTGAGTAAGAGGCTGTGTAAACCACAATCCGTAATGTTTCCACTTTATTACTATAACTGTACTTTGGATAACTGTGGTTATTTGGCTGTTATAAATGTTTTATTATATAATTTTTGTGCATGCGTTCGTAGTGTTTTCTTTCCTCATGTTGTCGTTCCGTTTCCTATTGGTTTATTTATCAGTTGTCACATTTGTGTTTGAAGTTCACTTTTGCTATTTAAGTTTACGTATTACCAATTAGAAATGATGAGTGCAGCAGTGAGGGCTACAAATTAGCGTTCCGGGTTGAGAAATCGATAGATTTCTGTATTTTTCTGTTTGACATCAATAGATGAGTGACAGCAGTGCAGATGGTCACCTACATTTGCGCCGTGTATGATGATAATGCCATTGGGCAGAGCATGACATGAAAATGTTACCCTATTTTTAAGGAGGATCGTTTTGGTTTTCGTGACTCTCCAAGTTCAGAAAGACCTTCAGGGTTCGGTAAGGAACGTTTGAATGCATTAATCCACAACGATCCGTGTGTGTGTACTCGAGAGCTGTCAAATGTGAGGAACTACGATCGTTCGACCATCTACATCTTTGAATTCATATTGTCCTCAGTTAACTGTGTACTGAAGGTAGCGGTACTTCTTTGTGTCTGCCTGATAAGTTCTTTTCATCCATCACTGAACGGTCGCCCAGTTCGCACAATACAACGTCAAGTGACATATTGAATTCTGCAGACAACATAACCTGTTAACTTGTTGGTTGTATCCGTGTTGTGTCGGATTCTCCTTCGGAACGTGTTGTGTGTTTTAACACTGATACGTACGGTATACTTCTTGAACAATTGTACGGTTTTGACTGGGACTGCCCCCGAGTAGGATAGATTGGCGATCTTAGACTCATTGTATTTCAAACTTTCTCTTTTTAATGTAACTTCATCAGTTATAACTCCTATGAGTGTTTTACCTGTGTGACCAGGTATTTTTATGACGGTTCCGCTATGAAACCGTTTGTGGCTGCCGCTTCTAGTAAGATATCCAATTCTTTCTAAATTTCATCGTCTTGTAGTGACATGTCCATAAGGTTTCGTATCACATACAATCGCTTGTGGCACTTGGACAGCAGGAATCGTTAGTGATTGTACAGTCTGTAGTAGTCGGATTATGAAGTAGGTAGAGGTGTGGGATATTTATGTAACTGATATTTCTTTCATGAATTTGATGTTAGATGTAACAAGAAGTTTCTGAGAAGAAACAAGTCAATGATACTGATTCAACACTTAAACTTCTGCACTTATTGCGAGAAAGTAGGATTAAGAACTTTCTTGAAGAAACTGACATTTACAGTTACCTCAATCATCTATACGATCTGCTTGATGGTGAGATTTCAGAGATTCATTTAGAAAGTTCTGCTATTCTAAATGCAAAAAGTAACAGGCATGACCATCCACAATTAGTCCCATTTGACTTAGATTTCCTGAATTAACAATTTCTACAGATACGCATGTATCTTGGTCTCATTATGTTTTCGTTCCTTCATGAGCCACGATTAGCAGCCTGATGTACCCAGTGCGCTCAACTGCTGCCAACACAGCCTCGGACGTGACAGCCTTCAAGCAAACAGAGTGAACATTGCACATCCGTTACCTAATGAGTTCCACTACACCCCTAACGATGGAATTCATCATTACAGCTAATTCTACTCTCTGCACTTTATTAGACCTGCCAGGATGATCGGAACCATTGCCTGCTGAATATGCAACCTGTGCTGGCGCAGATGGACCTTCAGCTGCTGCTGATTCCTGCAAACTGCTTTTAAAGCGTAAGTGGATGACCCAAAATGTAGTACCCAGTTTTACCTTTCGCCCAAAAGCGGCCATACGCCACTCATCGCTACAAACCGTCAGGTGTGTGTCAATTGGCAAGGACGAGCAAACATGCAGGCACTGCGACATCAGACAACCCACTCGACAGTTTAGGCACTGGACGTTCAAAGGCATTGGTCTCAGGTGCCCCAAAGGCTGAAGAACGCCGTCTGTGGTAATCACAGATTGCTACTGTTCAGAGGCAGTGGCCAAGGTTCCCCTCAGTTTGTACACAACAGGTGCTATGAAATCAATTATCATTCTAGCCAAAAGGAGTATAACGGTGACCTAAACAGTCTCTGGACTAAGTCGAAGAGTTGTTTCGAATTCTCTCTTCACTTAATTCAAACAATGAAAGAGTAGCAAATTTTACGGAAAAACTGACAGTAAGGTAGCACACATGAGTAACAGAGTGAAATACACATAAGTAATTCAGTACTTCACAGAAGGCCCTGAGAGCAAAATCTAAATTGAATCCTGTATAAAAAACGATATACTGTTGCTGACGCTATTGGTCCACTAGGTTGCCCAGTTTCGGTTATCAATTATATATTATAATTAATTCTGTAGATCTAATTATAATTAACTTTTCGTGCTCCACACTTCTTCGTTGTAAGAGTCGCCTATGAAGATTCAACGTACATAATTAAACTAACCTACACTGATCTCTGAGAAACGATGTCTATAAAGTCTCGCTATCACTCTAAAATATCATAACTTGGAAATTATTAGAGGATCTTTTTTCTTGCTAAACGTATAACAGATCTCAAAGTTTTTCACCTTAATCCTTTGCTGCAATACTTGGGAAATAACGGAGGGGCGACAGACCAGAATCAGATGCACTGTGACATCTGGTATACATAATCCAATTCAGTAACAGCATATTGCGGATCTATTGATACCAGTTTGGGAGAACACGGTGAAAAGGAAGCATAATGGTTTGAACAGTTCCTGCTGCCGCAGATTGAGAGGCTACATTCGCCCATCATCTGACAACACGATGGAGTACGTTCAGTCCCATTGCGGTGTGTGCCATTTCCAGTGAGGAGGCTGGGTCGTCATGGCCTCATTACATGGCCCCTGAGCCCTTCGCAATACAAGCTGGTAGACCTATGTTGCGGGGCTATGTTAGCGAGCGCCTGTACACCACACTATGCTACGTACTTGCGCGAATCAATAAGTATTCAGCACTACTGATGCTGCAATGCTGACATCTACAAGGGCAGATCGACACCACCTTGATTTCTACGACCGCCGAGTGAGGCAAGGCTGAACTTTTTTACTTTTATTTTTTTGGCTCTCTCACACGAGATATCTTCATAAAGACGAAATTACGATATTCTTTGTCTGGAAACATATGTTAAGTTTCAACATTCCTTACTATCTTTAACTGTTGTGAATACGTTTCTTATCTGAATACATGTTACCAACACCTGTTATTGCATAGTGGTTTCTTCGGTATGTAGGATAATGCTTTTTGTGTTGCCTCTTGGTAATCATTGTAGAAGGTGTACCTGACCAGCTGAGTCACCGTCGCAAGGTCTTCAGGTACAATGGGTATAAAAGTCACCAAATAAATTAAATGATGTAAAGTGAGAATCTTAATAACACCCCAGACGATAACAACGAAAATTACTTTGATTTTTGGGCGTTCTGCTGCTCCGAGATGAATAAGATAAACGGCCTGCTGGAAAGATGGGAAGTAAAATCTATCTTCAGACTTCCGTCAAAAATTTCACAATAAATGAGACCCAAGAAAGATGCGGCAGTTCTTAGAGCACCTAAGTTATACAAAACGTCTTATGAGGGTAGCCAGACTTACGTTCTACAAACATTTCGTACTGTAGAACAATACGTTATAGGCTCTATCGCAAACGGTATACCGGAATATTCTATTTCATTGGGTATGATCTTGTAAGTGGTCAGCGAATCGAACATGATGAATCTTCTATTGCAGATTACACTAAAAGCCGCTTGGAGAGTGTAAATAAGAAAGCCATAGAAATAAAATATCATTACCAACTGGTTCAGTAGTAACGGAAGGACGCCCTCAGCAGGGCAGATGCCTACAACTCTGTGCTGCGTGGCATCCATCCATCGTGGAAAGGGGTGCATCGATCGAGGAGTCAACCTGTTGCAATATACAAAGATAAAGTGGACAACAGTGACGTCATAGTGTAAGATCCCATTGGCAGTCATTTCACTTGTCAGTGGCCAAGGGGCACTTGGTCAAAAGTTCGTGGCATGTCAACGCGGTTGTAAGGCGGAGAATCTCAGCGGGACTCTGTGTTCTTATCCAACATGATCACTTGCGGTGATCCTGTGCGGCGGTCAGCGCGTATGGGAACATTGTCTGTGCGATTCTGGAGATACAGGAATAACATGTCGATCTCATGAGGCTGTAATTCATGTCCAATGTCTCATATAGAATAAACAACTCGTCTCGCACCGATGGTCATCCCATAGTAAAAATTAGTTTAAATATCGTGATCAAATGGTTCAAATGGCTCTAAGCACTATGGGACTTAACTACTGTGGTCATCAGTCCCCTAGAACTGAGAACTACTTAAACCTAACTAACCTAAGGACATCACACACATCCATGCCCGAGGCAGGATTCGAACCTGCGACCGTAGCGGTCACGCGGTTCCAGACTGTAGCGCCTATAACCGCACGGCCACGCCGGCCGGCAAATATCGTGATCACTGCACCCCTTCCTGTAACAGGCTCTTCAGACGCTGATCCCATGGTCACACCAATCGCAACATTTTGCTGTCATAAACGGTAAATAAAAAAATGGGACCGCCATTCATATCACTTTAGGCCGCTCAGATGACATAATGAACGATAACATATGGGTTATAGTGTGCGTGTGTCCTACTGTCATTATCTAACTATTTCTCGTAACTGCTGTGATACATTTTTTGAGTCAGCTGGCATCATCGGACTGCCTATCACGGTGGCGGCTGTGATAACGCAGTTCTTTTCGACTGGCACAATCTCCATGGCCAACCTGCAGAGTGTGGAGGTGCACCCCACATGTCTGCGCCAGATTGCGGCCTGCGTCGAGTGGACCGCAGCTGCCATCGTCATGTCTGCTCTGCCATACGTGGCCCTCATGGTAAGCAAAGGGAAATGACCGTGGAATCTATACGCCTATTTTCATTGTCTGTTATATGACTCCCAAATGATGTCAGTTATCAATATGGTATCGAAAGAAACAGTAGGAGAAGAGTGAGGCGTAGAGGAAAGTACAGGAAAAGAAGGGAAACGAGAGTAAGAACAACACAACCTAGAATGATTTACCAGGTTTTCCTGAGCAAATATTTCTAGAAAACCGTTCTTACTGCGTACCTCTCTGTTATTTAAAGTCTTTTATACTGATATCGTGTCATACTTGTAGCATTTTTGCGCTTCTGTTTCGACCTTCCTGCTACGGTGGTAGTCAGTTGCCATAGGAATGTATCAGCAAGAATGAAGAAACAGTGGTTCATAAGACGCTACGGGTATCCGACGGAAACATCTCAGCCACGAAAGCTTACATTCTTATGCTCATCAACCCTCTATGTCCTCTGCATTACTTACTCCCAATAAATCGGGCGTTGTTTTCTAGAGATATCAGAAAACACGTGCGTTCCTCCAGTAATAGATCAGGAGTAATACTGAAGATTAAGTGAAAGTCCCATATCAGCTAACACTGAAGACAGAGTCATTTTACGTAAATTAAATGTAAAGTATCATACATACAAGTGATGCCAGATATTCCCTCTTATCACTCCCCCTCCTTGCCACTGCCACAGTTCATTAGGGAAACCTCTTCCTTATTTCGTGGCTTCGTAGAGGACCAGTGACGATGAAACTTCCTGGCAGATTAAAACTGTGTGCTGGACCGAGACTCGAACTCCAGACCTTAGCCTTTCGCGGGCAAGTGCTCTACAAACTGAGCTACCCAAGCACGACTTCTGTAAAGTTTGAAAGGTAGGAGACGAGGTATTGGCAGAAGTAAAGCTGTGAGGACGGGGCGTGAGTCGTGCTTGGGTAGCTCAGTTGGTAGAGCGCTTGCCCGCGGAAGGCAAAGGTCTCGAGTTCGAGTCTCGGTCCGGCACACCGCTTTAATCTTCCAGAAAGTTTCATATCAGCGCACACTCCGCTGCAGAGTGAAAATCTCATTCTGGAACCAGTGGCGAGTTGATAATAGAAACCACAATGCATACGATCGAACCCACTGCTCCAACCTGGAAGGAACTTACATTAGAGAAAGAAGACATCGAAACGTCTCTAAGGCTGCAATAAATGTTTTTAAAAACGCTCGCAGAGTTAATTCTATGAAATAATCTGCAGTTTCGATGAGTTCGTCAGAAAAAGCAATGACTGACTGATAAGTACCTTAACCATTATGACGTTAACGATGTGTTAGTGTTCACTACGAACAACGATTACATCTGAAAAAGCGAAGTAAGTCTCTAGTGCTTAGTTTCCATCAATGTGTATACTGGGATACTGTCTGAGCATTTCGGTATAAGGTTGTCACCGTCGCAAAATGTCTGCGTGTCGTTTGCTATGCCCTTGATCTCTGTATGTGGGTCGCACTGGTGAGATCTGCAAATATCGGAGATAAGCTTTGCGTGTCTAGTTGGGAAACAAACTTGTTCCATTCACCCATAGTATATGATGTTGAAACCAGGAACTCCCACTTTACATTTCATCCTTAAGCTCTCATTCAGTACTCTCCAGTTCAGTCACGGGTTTGTTTTTCTGGTGGGATTACTTTCCCATAAACAGCGATACACAGGAGTGTGGATAGATTTACTGATTACGACTTGGCGAGTACGCACTTAGAGTATGACGTCAAACAACACAATGGACGAGCCAAACCATGACACTATGCGGAACGTTCCCAACAGTTACGGGGTCACATTACAGTATTCTCGCGACAGTCCAAGAGTGTCACTCTGTGTTGTACGTATTACCGACTGGTTGCAATAGGCTTACTCTCTGTTGTGCGGGTAGTTTCACAGAAACGAAGGAAAGTAGGTTAACAAATTGATGAAATCATTGCATCATTATCACTCTGGAAACAGCTACCGGTGACTTCAGGACCCATTCACCATAATACTGAACAATATCCCTGAACAACGCGAGAAATTTTGGCAGTGTGACTTGGGGTCTCTTTGTACTAAGTATCCGTTTCCACGCATATCTGAATGCGTTCATTACATCTCTATTCATGTTGTTGATACACATTCAATTCCCAAAGATTCATTGACTATACTCTTATAATCCCAGCAGTTCTAACCACGGTATACAATCCGTGTCAGCTCTGGTATGATCTTGTGCTTATTCGTATGTTTTTAGTTTGGAACAGAACGTATTTCTGTTTTTGGTATACCATTATGTTCCTTTCAAAGGAGGAGGAGGAGGAGATTAATGTTTAACGTCTCTGCGACAACGAGGTCATTAGACACGGAGAACAAGCTCTGATTAGGGAGGAATGGTGAAGGAAAGCGGTCTTGCCCTTTAGAAGGAAGCATCCTAGCACTTGCCTTAAGGGATTTAGGAGAATAACGGAAGACCTAAACCTGTATGGCCGGATGTGGGTTTGAACCGTTGTCATCCCGAAACCGAGTCCAGTGTGCTAACCACCGCCCTACACCGTTCAGTTCGTTACAGCATTACATAGAGCTAAAACTGTCTTCTTTTTTCTTCTTTTCTTCTTATTCTCCTTCTTCTTCTTCATTTCAAAGAGTTGACTTATAGCCTGTTCCGTCTTCACAAAATCCACCTTAGCCTATATCATTCCGTATCTCTCTTTCCATAATGTTAGTCGTCTATGACTTGTCTGGTTACGCTCTCTGCTTAATTTGCCATCAATACTCTTCTTCCATTTTGTTATCTCGTATTCTACTCTTGCATTCATCAAAAATATAAGCCATTCTTTCCTTATTTCAAAATCTTTTTCTTGATCTCTCACAGAACATCTTTTTGCGTTCCTTGAAAATTTCACTTAAGCTGACTGTATCCTTATTTGTTCTTTCTTAGTTATTGTCCAGCTCTCACTTCCGGATGTGAGCACAGGTGTTCCTAATAGTTTGTAGACTTTGGTCTTTCTATGTTTCCTGGATTTATTGGCTTATGTGCTGTGTATAGTGCAACATATCAATTCAGTTTTCTTTAACTTATTGTCGATACCGATACCATGTTCGCAATTATATGATAGCCTAATACCTAAAATTGAGACACCTGTTCAGCTTATTTTCCATATATTATTGTGTTAGAAAGTACTGGACATTTTCCTGTAAAATCTACAAATTTGCACTTATTTTTTGTGAACCATCCCCAAACTTTTTCGAGATTATTTGGTCTAGCAAAGAGTACAGTATTTGAGTGTGTGTAATTAATTTTATTTCTCGCATACATTCTTGTTTCCATAGTGTCTTCCATGTATATGTTAAATCAGGTGGGTTAACGACTGCACTCTTCTCGTACTTATATTTCAAATCTTACTCAACTATTATGAGAAAACGCTGTCTTTGAGCACAAAGCAATAATATCATCAATTCAAAGTTGTTACTCAAGCTCGATAACTGTTTCTGATAAAAAGTTTAAAATGCCGGAGGCTATTTCAAGATGCTTGTGGTAACCTTTAAATAAATTCATAACAACAAAGTGACACATCGTCCGCGTAGCGGGGCCTGCTGTTTTTCTCCAGCCCAAGTAATGAAGATTATGGCTGGTAACTACGGTGCAACAGTTTTATACTTGACATGGCCAAACTTTGGCATGCAGTAGTGTAGTGTCATTCGCTTCTGAAGAAGGCCAAATTATTTTGGCTAAACCCTGGGTAAAGGTTGGTTTCTATTTGCAACTGAGGTTGACGTGTTACTTGTTCAATACGCTTTTCTTTGTCGTCATCATTGAGCTTCTGTACTAGCTCCAACTTGAATGTTTTCATAGACATATTCTGTCACAGAACTTTCCATAGTGTCATTGAAGCCAATTCTAGTTCACGGATGCAGCACGCACTGAATTATTAGGACTCCTTATGAATGTCTCTCGTACGCGCTCCAAATTTACTTCACTCATACTGGGACGTCCGCTTCTCTTTGCCGGGCATAAGCAACCCGTCGTAAGGAACTTTTTGTGCCAACGGTAAATGGCCTTCCTTGTAAGTGGCTTCTTACCGTACTGGGTTCTAAATATCCGTTACCAGCAGTAGCACACTTGTTTTGGTCGAACTCCAACATACAGAAAGCTCGTTCCTCACCTTAACTCGTCATGTTTGAGACTAGCGCTGACTATCGGCAAATTACCAAACTACGCTGAGGCAGTATATGTGAAAAACAACTTCCAGAGCTTCTCTTCAAAATGACATATGTACGATATCTGTACGATGTTTCATCCTTGTGCAATAAATAATTGAATGTGTTCCCAGACTTAATGTACACCCGTATAATAAGGAACGAGGAACTGCAGAGCAAACCGAACTCTCTCGCAACTATTGTATCACCTTAAGAACTGAAAGCTTACATGCCAGAGAGACAAACAGAAAGAGGCCTTACATCATGACAACGCGAAATACTCACCTGCAACGACCTTCTGGAAACAGGGAGCTAATGTGCCTTGGGGAGTTCCAGAGAGGACTTCCTGAGATCCTAACAGCTATGTCCCAGTCGCTAAGCCCTGGGTGGCACAGCAGCGCAGACCCTGCAAGCTCTGAATTGCACTTCAGCACGCAGGGACTAACCATCCTGACAAATGAGAGATCCAGTTTGGTTCTAATACCGAGTGTGGTGTAGTGTGTTGTGTAGTACAGCGTTGACGAAGTGTAGTCCAGAATTATAAATTACGAAATTTGTTCAAAAATGTTTCAAATGGATCTGAGCACTATGGGACATAACATCTGCGGGCATCAGTCCCCTAGAACTTAGAACTACTTAAACCTAACTAACATCACACAACACCCAGTCATCACGAGGCAGAGAAATACGAAATTTGTGATCTACCAATGCTGTATACTGATACGTTTGTGACGGATGGACAAATGGTAGTACGCTGACTTTTTTTCAAGTTTTTATTATTTTATTTAAATTAAGTTATTTTATGTAGGTTTTCCGCCATAAATAGCATAATTCTTATTCACTGCTAACACATTTGAAAGTGTGTTACAATATTATCTGATTTAGTCATGGAAATTCATGTCAGGGTTAGGTCCCTTGTTTTATGTAGATAGGGGACTAAAGTAGCAAATATACAAACAACACCAGTGACGTCAAATGGACCGCATTTACCTCATGTATCACACAATGGAATATCAGGAATACCGCCGACATGTGGAGATATTATGGTTAATAAACTTATATCGACGTCAGAGAGTAGTAAATGAGATTTTGGATCCTAAGGAACAAATTGGATGAATGACTGCTGAAGCAGAAACAAAAAAGAATTGTCAAATGTGAGTTGCGTGAGTTAGTAGAATTATCCGTTGATTCATGGCTAAAAAATGTACGAAGGTGCCCATTTCTTCAGTTTTGTTTCCGTGTTAATGAATATAATCTTCAGTTTTTTGTGTTCGGAACACACAAATGAATTGCTTACTGCGTAGCATCGAATAATTAGTAGGCTGTACTAACAAAATGTCCGTCTGGATTTTTCCAAAAAGACTTTTCAACAGGAAATTCTATATATTCTTTCGCTGATCAAATATTAAATGCGCTGGATAACCGAACATGAATTGCATTAAAGATATTACTCATTACTGGTATCGACGAGATGTCAAACGGAATCTTTGTTCCTTTTATGTGGGCGAAGATGCTTCTGTGGAAGTTTATTTGCAACAAATGCTTAAACCCTTTCACAAAGATTTTCCAAGAGATCGTTTGACAGTAAATAATGGGCTCATGAACTTTCGAAATTACTTATAACCCGAATAAATAATGTAACGGTATAAATTCGAAAAAAATTCAGCCTGACTGTTAGGATCGATTATATCCTGCCTTTCCAGGATATTTATTTATAGCTGTACCCGTGACGTCGTATACGTGGGATTTATTTTCCTTGTATAGCTTTATGTGACTGAGTAAAAGATGAAGCACTTGTCAGCTTCACTAACATGGAAGAGAAACACGCAGAGCTGGGCACTGCGAACCGCAACTGACACTGAGGTCCATGCAGCATCTGGTCTGTGCTTTGTTTACGGTCTTATGCGCTCACCTACAATTACACACTCTTAAAGCGATATGGTAAATTGTGAGGAATAAGTTGTATTCCGCCAGGCCACATCGCGTCGCAATTTCGTCTTCTTTGCAGTTATGTTGGAGGGAAGTGACTTTCATCCTCTGTTAGTGAATGGTTCTCAACTGTGAGATAATGGATGACGTTCTCGATTACAGTTACGGCCAGGAGTTTCCACAGAGCCAGTTAAAGCCTGATGTTCTGGAGCTGCAGCAACCCTGCCTCACGATCTTCCTTGGATGCTAGAGATCGCAGAGTTCTCAGTTCCTTAGCCGTTGGGATTTATTCAGAAACCCAATCAACTTCAAGGCGCTTTTACTCCTAAACAAAAGAAAATCTGTATGTAATGAGTAGGCACCCAAATAACAAAGAAAACTTGATATAACTGTTTGCCTAGCAAAGAAAATAAATAAAAACCTAACAAAAGAAGAAAATCAACGTCATGAGTTACTTATATACAAAGCGAAACCAATAAATCCGTATGGAGAAATAAATTTAACACTGTTGTATTTATACGAAAATGCCTCTGTCCCAGAGAGTCAAATGTTAGTACACTACTGGACATTAATATTGCTACACCTGGAAGAAATGCAGATGATAAACGGGTATTTATTGGACAGATATATTATACTAGAAATGGCACGTGATTTCATTTTCACGCAATTTGGGTTCACAGATCCTGAGAAATCAGTACCCAGAACAACCACCTATGGCCGTAATAACGGCCTTCATACGCCGAGGCATTGAGTCAAACAGAGCTTGAATGGGGTGTACAGGTACAGCTGACCATGCAGCTTCAACACGATACCACGGTTCATCAAGAGTAGTAACTGGCGTATTGTGACGAGCCAGTTGCTCGGCCACCATTGACCAGACGTTTTCAGTTGGTGAGAGATCTGGGGAATGTGCTGGCCAGAGCAGTAGTCGAACATTTTCTGTATCCAGAAAGACCTGTACCGAACCTGCAACATGCGGTCGTGCGTTTGCCTGCTGTAATGTAGGGTTTCGCAGGGATTGAATGAAGGGTAGAGCCATGGGTCCTAACTCATCTGAAACGTAACGTCCATTGTTCAAAGTGCCGTTAATGTGAACAACAGGTGACTGAGACGTGTAACCAATGGCACCCCATACCATCGAGCCAGTATGGTGATGACGAATACACGCTTCCAATGTGCTTTCACTGCCATGTCGCAAAGCACGGATGGGACCATCATGATGCTGTAAACAGAACTCGGATTCATCCGAAAAAATGACGTTTTGCCATTCGAGCGCCCAGGTTTGTCGTGGAGTACACCATCGCCGGCGCTCTGTCTGTGATGCAGCGTCAAGGATAACCGCAGCCATGGTCTCCGACCTGATAGTCCATGCTGCTGCAAACGTCGTGAACTGTTCGTGCACATGATTGTTGTCTTAGAGACGTCCCCATCTGTTGACTCAGGGATCGAGACGTGGCTGCACGATCCGTCACAGCCATACGGATAAGATGCCTATCATTTCCACTGCTAGTGATACGAGGCCGTTGGCATCCAGCACGGCGTTCCGTATTACCCTCGTGAACCCACCTACTCCATATTCAGATAACAGTCATTGGATCTATACCAACGCGAGTAGAAATGTCGCGATACGATAAACCGCAATCGTGATAGGCTACGATCCGACCTTTATCAAAGTCGGAAACGTGATGGTACACATTTCTCCTCCTTACACGAGGCATCACAACCACATTTCACCAGGCAACGTCGGTCAACTGCTGTTTGTGTATGAGAAATCGGTTGGAAACTTTCCTCATGTCAGCACGTTGTTGGTGTCGCTATCTCCGCCGTCCTTGTGTGAATGCTCTGAAAAGCTAATCATTAGCATATCACAGCATCTTCTTCCTGTCGGTTTAATTTCGCGTCTGTGCACGTCATCCTCCTTTATTCTTCCTTAATTGATTTTCAGTTCCCCTGAAGGGGGCGGGCTGGCAGCAGCTTAGTACGCTGCTCTACAGCCTAAAGACTTTTAATTTAAAAAACGGAAGAAGAAAAGAAACAAGAAAAACAGGCGATAAAACGATGACGTTAAGGGTAAAATGGAGGAAAAATGCGGAAAGTTTAAACAGAAAGCAGAAGGGGTTAGCAACGTAAATAAAGACACGGGAATCAAACAAGTAACATAGTACACACATAATCACGTCGAAAATCTGGTTTCTGTTCGCAAGAGATAAAAGGCACACCCAGCGACAGTATGATGGCCGTTCGCAACACTTCCCGAAAAACACAACACGGAACACTCACTGTAAAACACTCACTGTATAACACTCACTGTAGAACACTCAATGTAGAACACTGCATGAAAGTGGCGGCCCAAAGATGACACTCCCGACCCAAGGGCAGATAGGGGGAAGGGACCTGGAGGAGGGGGAAGAACAAGGAGGGAGGAAGGAAAAAAACGAAAAAGAAAGGGGGGAACAAGGAGGGAGAGGACTAATAAAGGGGGAGAAAGGCAGACGCGAGTGGGAATGAGAGTAGGCAGAGGACGGAAGTGTAAAAGGACGTGGGGGAGAGAAGGGTGCAAAGAGGATGGAAGGGGGGAGAGGGAGCCCGGGGAAAAGGCAGAGGAAAGGAGGGGGAGTGAGGATCAGAGTTGATAGGAGGGATAAATGGAGGGAGAGAGGGCATCATCCGGGAGGCGAAGTTGATGGAAGCCACCTTGGGAAAGGAGATGTAGGATGTAGAGATGGAACGTAGGGAGGACACAACTGTGAAGACGTGGCAGGGGGCGGGGATTTTCGAGGAATTGGAGCAGATGGGGGAAAGGAATGAGATCATAGAGGATCTGCGTGGGGGATGGGAGGCGTATACGGAAGGCGAGGCGGAGTGCATGACGTTCAAGGATCTGGAGGGACTTTTAGAATTTGGGGGGGGGGGCAGATATCCATGCAGGACTGGCATAGCAGAGGATGGGACGGATTTAGGATTTGTAAGTGTGGAGGATGGTAGAGGGGTGCAACCCCCATGTCCGGTCAGAGAGGAGTTTGAGGAGTCGGAGGCAGTTGTGGGCTTTGGATTGGATGGAGCGGAGATGAGGGATCCAGGTGAGGTGATGGTCAATGGTGAGGCCAAGGTAGGTGAGGGTGGGGGTGAGGCGGACAGGATGGGCACAGACAGTAAGGGAGAAATCCAGGAGCCAGAAGGAGCGAGTGATACGACCTACGATGATTGCCTGGGTCTTGGAAGGATTGAGTTTCAGGAGCCATTGGTTACACCATGCAGCAAAAAGGTCAAGGTGATTCAGGAGAAGGTGTTGGGACCGTTGGAGGGTAGGAGCGAGGGCGAGGAATGCGGTGTCATCAGCATATTGCAAGAGGTGTACTGGAGGGGGGGGGGGTTGGGGCATATTTGCCATGTACAGGAGGTAGAGGAGAGGGGAGAGGACAAAGCCCTGGGGCACACCTGCAGGGGGTAAAAGGTGTGGGAATTGGCATTATGGATGGTGACATAGGAGGGCCAGTGGGAGAGGAAGGAGGCCATCAGACGGATGTAGTTGATAGGAAGGGCGTAGGTTTGGAGTTTAAACAGGAGAGCGGGATGCCAGACATGGTCGTAGGCCTTTTTGAGGTCAAGGGAGACAAAAATGGAGGAGCAACTGGAGTTAAGCTGGAGGGAGAGGAGATGAGTGAGTTGGAGGAGTTGGTCATCCGCAGAGAAGGAAGGTTGAAAGCCACATTGGGTGTTTGGGAGGAGGTGGTTTTGGCGGAGGTGGTGATGGATGCGCCGGGAAACGATGGATTCCAAGAGCTTGCTGAACACTAATGTGAGACGGATGGAGGCTTGTTGGGTTAGGAGAACATCAGGATATGGGAGGTTTTCCACAGGTCCAGATAGAAGCCAGTGGCAAGGATGACATTGTAGAGGGTGGCAAGGATTGAAAGGAAGGAGAGAGGGCAGTGTTTGAGGTGGTGGTAGGTAATACAGTCGTGGCCGGGAGCAGCGTTGGGTTTAGTGCAGGGTGTGAGGCTGATGTCCTGTGTAGTGATGTGAGTGTTAAGTTCAGATGGTTGTGTGGGGCCTGAGTACTGGAAGCTAGGAACAAGGGGAGGAACAGAGGTATTTGTACGGTCCATGACGTCAGGGAAGAGGGAATAATCAAAGTGGGGATCATTTGGGATGGAAAAAACATCAGAGAGGTGAGGGTCAAAGTGGTTGGCCTTACTGAGATTGTCAGGAAAAGGACAGTCATTAACGAGGAGAGGGTACTGGGGGTGGGGTGGTTCCCAATAAGACGGTGGAAAGCAGACCAATACTTCGAAGAGTTTATGGGGAGCATGGTGTTGAGTTGTGTACATGTCTGGCGCCAGGCATGGCATTTCTTCGCAGTAAGCAGGTTGCGGATGTGTCGTTGTAATTGCCGGTGGCGGGTAAGTGTATCCCGGTCACAAGTGTGGAGAAAAGAGCGGTAGAGGCGGCAGGACCCTCGAAGGAGGAGGATGGCCTATGGAGGCAGGGCTGTGCAGTGAGGGTGGATGGCTTTGGTGGGTATATGGGTGGCGACGGCGTGAGACAAGGTCTGGTGCAGGAAGGCAGCAGTGCGAGGGATGTCATTAGGAGATTGGAGGGTAAGGTCTTGGCCGTCAACCTGGATGTGAATGGAGTCCCAGTAGGCATCCCAGTTGGCATGGGAGTAATCATGGACAAGTTTAGGAGGGATGTTAGGGTGAGGAGCGTTTCGGGGATGGCGACCATCAGAGATAGTGAGGAGAACAGGAGCACGGTCACTGCCAATGAGTTCAAGGACATCTGCGGTGATGCGCCCAAAGGGGTTGGGAGAGGCAAGGACCACATCAGGAGTGGTGTTGGATTTGGGTCAGATGTGCTGAGGCAGGGGAACCAGGTCTCCCTGGAGGGTGGTGAGAAACTGATGCCACTGCTGGAGGTCGGCAGGATCATGGCTGTGGATATTGAGGTCGGCGGCAATCATGTAGGTGGAAAAGGTGTGGTCAATGTGAGCCAGGAAATCGTACGGGATGGGGGTGCGAGGGCGGACATAAATGGTGCAACAGGTGCTGGTAAGGGTGGGGAAGAAGAGACTGAGGGTGAGATGCTCGGCAGGATTGTTAAGGAGAGGTTGGGGCCAGACAGGGAGGTGCTCGATGTAGCCTATAGCAACTCCGCCACGCGCCAGAGGGTACGGGTTATCGGTGCATTGAAGGGTGTAAGGCGCCGTGGATACGGGGTTGAAGGAAGGTTTCATTTAGGAAGAAGGCATCCACGTAGTGCTGATGGAGGGTGTGGAGGAAGAGGAGTTTGTGGGTGGGCAGCGAGCGAATGATGTGGTACAGGAGAGGGTAGGGTTGTTGTACCATGGGGGGGGAGAGTTAGATAAGGGTGGTGAGGGGGGTGAAGGTTGTGGGAGTATGTGGCATAGATGGTAAGATGGAAGATGGAACAGGGAGCAAGGGCGATTTGGGAAAGTGTGCGGGAGTGCTGGAAGGGGTGGATGTTTTGGAGCACAATAGTGATGAAACGGATGATGTCCTCGGCAGTAGGTGGAGGGTGGTGCGAGTTGCTGGGTTGGATGGGGTCATCAACAGGACGGACAGGGACGGTGAGCTCAGGGGTGACTGGTGAAAGTTTTGCTTTACACTTCGAGGAGTAGGTTGGATGTGGTTCGTTGCAAGTGCTGCAGGAGTGTGGGGAGGTGAGGTTGGGGAAATTCTTGAGGAAGTGTGAAGCTTTTTAGTGGGGAGAAGTAGGGAGGTTCTTGCAGGCAGAGGTAACGTGGTCGTTGTATGTGAGACAGCGTTGGCAGCGGTAGGATTGGACTGGGGAACGGGAGGGGTACACCTTATGACGGCAACTGTAGATGAGGGCTCCCTCGGTGAGGAGGCGGTCAATGGAGGAGGAGGGTTCGGTGAATATCCGCATGAGAAAAGTCAGCCCGGCATCATTCAAGATGAGACGGGAAGTGGATTTCAATGTCGGGCCAGGAGTTGAGTTCCGCCAACACCTCAGCCTCCGTGATCACGGGGCTAAGCTTCATGATCACAGCGGTGAAGGTTGGCGGATGTCGGGGAGGTTGAGGCTGACGAGGAGAGGACGGGGTGTGGTAGGGGGTGAGGGTTGCCCGTTGGCCAAATTGGATATGGGGGATGTGGGAGAGGAAATCGGTGTGGAAGGACGCATTGGGGGATTTAATGAGGACCGAGTCCTTGCGAGGAATGAGAAGGGAGATGGGGGCATTGGGGTAGTATTTCCGGATGGCGAGGGTGAGGGAGCGGGCATCAAGGAATTGAGGGTCAGGATTGGAGAGGACAAAGGTGTGGGTGGCTGGCGTGGTGGGGGTGGGGGTCGGGGTTGCGTCAATGGGGGTGGGTGGGTCACGGGGATTGGAGGTTTTTTTGGAAGTGATTTCGGGGGAAGGGTCAACATTCGGGCGCTTTGGAGGTTTCGTGGTCACGACCGGGTGGAGAGGGGGCTGGGGGATGGGTTTCAGGGGGAGATCGTGGGGGGCAGGACCACCCTGAGCAGCAGATGACCCAGACGGAGGGGCCGTCGGCACGTCATCTTCATGATGTACCAATTTTAATGGCCAGTAGTTTATAACCTATCGAATAAAGAAAGCGATGTCGTTATGTTTCAGACATGCTAGGCGAAATCAATAAGTCTGTGTGTCGTATCCAAGTAAACTTGCTGTTCATTAATATTCCTAAAGGTAAGAATGGGGCCCTTAATACTGTCACTGTCGTAAACTTCCGAAAATACATTTGTCACTCAGTCAGAAACAGCTACCAGCCCCAGCTGTTGGCTATGAAACTAATAGCGCTATCTATCAGTTATTTAAAGTTCTCCACAAGGATTAAACGTTTGAACTACCAAGCTGAGAGGAGTATTTTAGGTAAAACTTCAAAGTAAGATACCTCTCCTCCATGATCAGATTTTTTTTTTTTTTTTTTGTAATTGGTGCTTTCAGGCAGACAGACAGACATAATAGATTGACGCAAATTTTTACATCTCAGTGTCTTTCTTCTCCTTGATCCAACTTTGATGAAATAAGACCTATACGTTGCCCCAAGCTACACTCAAGTTACCTATAAATATCCCATGAAACTTCCTCTATCTGTTCTGGAATTAGCGTGTTCAAGTAGACAAGACACGCATGTCGGTTTTTACAGTTTTATAATTAGTCTAGATATAGCACGTGAATGTCTAAAGGGAAAAAACCATTTTCATTGTACGTTACCTAACTACAATTCAGTTTTTGCTATTTCTCTACAGTTATTGTAAATGTCGGAATTAACGTGTGCACTATATGATTTTACGTTTTCGTTGCTAATACCAGTCCGTAATTCGCAGCTGCAAATCGTGATAAGCACGTTTTCTGTTTGTACGTTTCACCTGTCCTGAATATGAATAAGAGTGGAAAATTTTCACTGACACTACGCCACAAATAATCCTCTAGTAGCTCTGTAGTTAGGTCATTTTACACTTGCGTACGTTGTATAGATGTTGTTATTGTGGTCTTCAGCCCTGAGACTGGTTTGATGCAACTCTCCAAGCTACTCTATCCTGTGCAAGCTTCTTCATCTCCCAGTACCTACTGCAACCTACATCCTTCTGTATCTGTTTTGTGTATTCATCTCTTCATCTCCCTCTACGATTTTTACCCTTCACGCTGCCCTCCAATACCACATTGGTGATCCCTTGATGCCTCAGAACATGTCCTACCAACCGATCCCTTCTTCTAGTCAAGTTGTGCCACAAACTTCTCTTCTCCCCAATCCTACTCAGTACCTCCTCATTAGTTAAATGATCTACCCATATAATCTTCAGCATTCGCCTGTAGCACCACATTTCGAAATCTTCAATTCTCTACTTGTCCAAACTAGTTATCGTCCATGTTTCACTTCCATACATGGCTACACTCCATACAAATACTTTCAGAAACGACTCCCTGACACTTAAATCTATACTCTATGTTTACAAACTTCTCTTCTTCGGAAATGCTTTCCTTCCCTTTGCCAGTCTACATTATATATCCTCTCTACTTCGACCATCATCAGTTATTTTACTCCCTAAATAATTCGACTACATTCCATTCTCCTAGTTTCGATGTTGTTGATGTTCATCTTATATCCTCCTTTGAAGCACTGAACGTTCCCTTCAACTGCTCTTCCAAGTCCTTTGCTGTCTCTGACAGAATTACAAGCTCTTCCAAGTCCTTTGCTGTCTCTGACAGAATTACAATCTCCTCAGCGAACCTCAAAGTTTTAATTTCTTCCCCATGTATTTTAATACTTACTCTGAATTTTTCTTTTGTTACCTTTACTGCTTGCTCAATTACACAGATTGAATAACATCGGGGGGAGAGGCTACAACACTGTCTCACTCCCTTCCGAACCACTGCTTCCCTATCATGATCCTCGACTCTTATAACTGCCATCTGGTTTCGGTACAAATTGTAAATGGCCTTTCGCTACCTGTATTTTACCCTTTCCAACTTAAGAATTTGAAAGATAATATTTCAGTCACCATTATCAGAAGCTTTCTCTAAGGCTACAAATGCTAGAAACGTAGTTTTGCCTTTCCTTAATCTATTTTCTGAGATAAGTAGCAGAGTCAGTTCTGTCTTACGTGTTCCAATATTTCTACGGGATCCCAACTGATCTTCGCCGACGTCGGCTTCCACCAGTTTTTCCATTCGTCTGTAAAAAAACGTGTTAATATTTTCTAGCTGCGAATTATTGAACTGGTAGTTCGGTAATTTTATCTGTCAACACCTGCTTTCCTTGGGATTGGAATTATTATATTCTTCTTGAAGTCTGAGGGTATTTTGCCTGTGTCATACAACCTGCTCACCAGATAGTAGAGTTTGGTCAGGACTGGCTCTCCCAAGGCTGTCAGTAATTCTAATGGAATGTTGTCTACTGCCGGCCTATGTGGCCGAGCGGTTCTAGGCGCTTCAGTCTGGAATTGCGCAACCGCTACGGTAGAAGGTTCGAATCCTGCCTCAGGCATGGGTGTGTGAGATATCCTTAGGTTCGTTGGGTTTAAGTAGTTCTAAGTTCTGTGGGACTAATGACCTCAGAAGTTGAGTCCCACAGTGCTCAGAACCATTTTTGAAAAAAGTATAGGATAGAATGTTATCTGTATATAGTCTATCGCCAAAAATACAATAATTTTGACTTCGACATATTGAATAACTGCGAATGTTTTTGTAATACCTTCTTGAAAGGGCATACATTTCTCATGTGATTTAGAGACACGTGTATAAACGTCAAGTTTAAAACATATGTGTTCATTCATTGAGACAGTATTTAGGAAGTAAATCTAGCAATATTTTTGAGAGACCAAGAATGGTTCATGGTAATCTCATAACATGTACTGAGACACCGTTAACGGCCTTGCGGCAGTTGCATTCCCCATACCGGTCTCATCACAGAAGTCAAGCCCTGTAGGCTTGTCTGTCAGTTGGATGGGTGACCATCCGGTCCGCCGAGCGCCGTTGGCTAGCGGCGTGCACTGAGCCCTTGTGAGGCCAAATGAGAAGCTACCTGGTGAGGAAGTAGAGGCTCCGCTCACGGAAACTGACAACTGCGGTGTGCTGACCACATGCTCTACCATATTCGCATAGAGTGTCGACGGCGGTGACACGGCGATCGGTCGGTACCGTTGGGTCTTCCAGGTCTGTTCGTACCATGATTAGTTTTTTATCGTGAGAGGTCAATGAGTATTCCATAGAATTCGTAAAACGATTTGTATGAACATAAAACTTACCTCTGGTTCCTTTCGTGGAGCCAACATCAAAAACTTATTCTGACAGAATTTAAAACTTCACCTATGCAGAGACATAACCCGGTATATTACCTTTTGGAAAACAAGTGACAAATTTCAAATCATGGTCCGACTGTCGTCTTTTGTCAGTCGGAAAGTTTTTAACTGCTTACATTCCCCTGCAGAGTGGAAGAACAGTTGCAGAATTTCAGAATTGTCACTTTTTAATATAGAAAAACAGTAAAGACAATTAATATAAGAGCACAGCACTGTAGACATTCGTGACAGAACTGATAATTAATGTTAGGAAATTGGAAATGTTTCAGATTCTGATCTTGTTCAAGTAAACAAGTTTTTATCTTTTTCTGTCCTTGTTATGAGTATTGTCTTGACTCGAAACTATGATTTGCTTCGCTAACGCTCTTTCTCTTTTTCAGAGTGATAGACGGACACCCTACGCCATTCTCGCAGCTCTAAACTTGGGAACAGCGTTTGCAGTATCGTTCCTTCCAGAATCGGCGTTGCAGAGGCTACCAGAATCATTACAGGATGCTGCCGTCTTCGGAAAAGACCAGAAGTATTGGAGCTGGAAGCCAAAACCAGCTCCACAGTATGCCATGGAGTAAACCCATTTAGGGAGTTCGTTAAACGAATCTGTCGTTTATATACTTTTTCTGAAGAAAAGTGCAAATTTTTAGCCTGTTTGTTAGCATAGCTGAAGACTACGCCAACATAGTGGAAGAATGTGGGAAGACAGTTGTCTCTAGGTCTACATGATTCATTAAAGGTGTCGCGAAATATTTCTTCAGACTGCACACATGCTTCATAACTTCATGTATAAGGTGTTACTGAATAAAATAGTTACTAGTTTTAGCAAATACGTAGTGTCAGTCAAGAACAGTTCCAGTTGAGAATATTGCAATAGTGTTGCGAAATTTTGAATAGCTCGAAGTTTCCCCTGTGTTCTAAAATGCAGAACCACGTGTTGTCTTACGAAGTAAAGTTTATTTATAATATTTGGGAGGAACCAGAGTGATATAACGTATTTATTGAAACGTTTTCATTCAAGATTATTGGTGAATATGTCACATAATATACGATTACGAAAGAATGTCGTTCATTATGTACAAAACTATTTGAGATCCAACGTCCCTCCCCTCAACTGTTATGTTAAAATTCCCTGCCAAATATATTTAGTCTACACAACACTTTAAATTTGAAGAAATGATATCGGTGGTCCAGGTTTTGTGTCTACTTATTTTGGTATTTATTATTATTATTATTATTATAACGATTGTTCCCCTTTAGGAGAGCGATTGAACTTGAATTCATAATTTCATCTTTGGATGTTTTTCTTCTTTGCTTCCCAAAACTTGAAAGACCAGGTGTACCGCCAGAATCCAGAAACAATTGAACAGCTGAAGCAGTACATCTCATCTGCATGTGAAGCCATTCCGCCAGACACGTTGTCAAAGGTATCGGGTAATTTCATTCAGAGACTACGCCATAGTATTGCTACGCATGGTGGATATGTGGAAAATATCGTACTATAGAGTTTCCCAGACCACAGCGCCATCTGTTGTTTAAAATTGTAACTACTGTAATTTCGAAAGTTTGTCTGCCTGAAAATGTACTGTTGTCCCAAGCATATTGCAACAAACGGTGTATTTCTATCGCTGCTCGTTTAGTTTTTATTGCCGTTTCAAATATACCGGTAATTTTTGAAACACCCTGTATGCTTAGAAAGGGAGAATGCTTTTTTATTATTAAGTGAGTTTTGGCAGGAGTGAATATGGTTTTATATATGTGAGTGTTTAAGATTTGTGAGTGTAAATTGTCAGCGATGAGTGAAACACTGTTTACATGTCCTGTAGGAGATGCAAAGGGGAGATAGAGATTTGCGCCATCCAGGAGTCCATTTGTGCACTGTATGTCGTTAGACAATAGCTGGAGAGCATGTGTAGGGAGAGCCCACTTCAGCATTCTCGTCCTGGCTGTTTTGATGGACAGCTATGTGGCTTTGACATGCCGCCGGCGGCGCTCAGACACTCGCTTTGTATGGCGCTATTGGATTAGTTTGAGCATTTGGTACTTGTTTCGGTGGTTATTGGATTAAGAACTGTAATATTGAAGGTCATGTTCTTTGCGGGACCGCTGTGTAATTTAGTAAGTTTGTTTACGTATTTGAACATGTTTTGCGAATGGTGATGTTAAGTTGATGGCGCAATTTAGCTACTACTGTAAAAAAATAGCTGTCTGCTGCTGAAAGAAAGAAAGAAAGAGAGAAAGAGGTGACCTTTCCCCCAGACCTGATGGATGATTTATTAGATAAGAGCAAGCTGAATGATGCTATGTGTTCAGATATAGGAGTCTCTAAACGGCGAGGCGAGATTTTTTTTTATGTGGACAATTATGCAATTTATAGATAGTGATATTCGACCGCTAGTGGCAACAGTTAAGAGCGGAAAAATAGGTACAAATCGAGCGCTGGCAGAGTGTTGCGGCAATAATAATAATATTTAATTCAAGGTGGAGGTGGTAAATATGGACCACGCTTTCAATATTGGTGTGAATGTCGTATGTGCTTGACGCTCTGTATAAAAGTTTGACTCTTCAATTGGGTTTGGTATTTCTGGGTGAGTGTAAAATTACTTTTACTGTTGAAAGTGCGAGAAAAGAGGGGATGAGAATGGTAAATTGACTGATGGGCATGGTTTGTGGGGTGATGTATGAGTGTCAAGATAGGGTTGAGGACGTTTGCGTATGTTGATGGCGGGACGGGTGTGAGGTTAGGTGCGGTGGGAGGTGTAAATTAGATCTTTCTTTTTTTTAAATGTTGTAAAGTAAGAATATCGTAGATCGCTGGAAGAACGTAAAGTACCTAGCGACTGGAAGAAAGCGCAGGTCGTTCCCATTTTCAAGAAGGGTCATAAATCAGATGCGAATAATTATAGGCCTATTTCGCTTACGTCAGTCTGTTGTAGAATAATGGAACATGTTTTGTGTTCTCGTATTATGACGTTCTTAGATAATACAAATCTCCTTCATCATAACCAACATGGATTCCGCAAACAGAGATCATGTGAAACTCAGCTCGCCCTATTTGCCCAAGAAATTCACAGTGCCGTAGACACTGGCGAGCAGATTGATGCCGTATTCCTGAACTTCAGGAAGGCATTTGATACGGTTCCGCACTTACGTTTAGTGAAAAAAATACGAGCTTACGGAATATCGGACCAGGTTTGTGATTGGATTCAGGATTTCCTAGAAGAAAGAACACAACATGTCATTCTTAACGGTTCAAAATCTGCAGATGTAGAGGTAATTTCGGGAGTACCGCAGGGAAGCGTGATAGGACCTTTATTGTTTACAATATACATAAATGACTTAGTTGACAACATCGGTAGCTCCGTGAGGCTATTTGCAGATGACACGGTTGTCTACAAGAAAGTAGCAACATCAGAAGACTCGTACGTACTCCAGGAGGACCTGCAGAGGATTAATGCATGGTGCGACAGCTGGCAGCTTTCCCTAAACGTAGATAAATGTAATATAATGCGCATACATAGGGGCAGAAATCCATTCCAGTACGATTATGCCATAGGTGGTAAATCATTGGAAGCGGTAACGACCGTAAAATACTTAGGAGTTACTATCCGGAGCGATCTGAAGTGGAATGATCACATAAAACAAATAGTGGGAAAAGCAGGCGCCAGGTTGAGATTCATAGGAAGAATTCTACATGATCCAGCGAAAAGCAGCGCGATTCGTCATGGGGACATTTAGTCAGCGCGAGAGCGTTACGGAGATGCTGAACAAGCTCCAGTGGCGGACACTTCAAGAAAGGCGTTACGCAATACGGAGAGGTTTATTATCGAAATTACGAGAGAGCACATTCCGGGAAGAGATGGGCAACATATTACTACCGCCCACATATATCTCGCGTAATGATCACAACGAAAAGATCCGAGAAATTAGAGCAAATACGGAGTCTTACAAGCAGTCGTTCTTCCCACGCACAATTCGTGATTGGAACAGGGAAGGGGGGATCAGATAGTGGTACAATAAGTACCCTCCGCCACACACCGTAAGGTGGCTCGCGGAGTATAGATGTAGATGTAGATGTAGATGTAGATGGTTGGTCACGTGACGAGGTGAGAGCAGGGATGTGTAGTTATTTTTAGTGAAAGGGCCATGTAATGTCGTGTGAGGAGCAATGTGCAGTGTGCTACAGTGTCATAGGAGGTAACGACATGTGCTGCTATGATGTGTCTAGCGTATGGAGGCTGCACTTTGGCATTATGCTACGTTGATATAAAGTTGACTTGCACCCGCGTTCGGTGGTCATGGCTCGGGATTGTAACGGTCCGCAGTCCTGGATGGACGTATGTGCGTGCTTTGACCGCTGACGAGCGCGTTGACCGCGAAAAATCGCGCTTACGGAAGCCAAACAGGGGCTGTGAGAGGTCTGATATCAGACGGATGGGTGACTTCACGATCCTGTGGACAGGGTGCGGAGTAGGGGGTACCTGCGCACGTCTGCTGAGTTATTTTGCGAGCCGATCTGCAGGCTCTGCTATGCATTATTAGGATAGTTTACGAGTGCTGAACGTATCTATACATCTGTGTGAGGTATTATTTAGTAGCAGTTTCCTGTATTGTGTATTGAAATTATGATTGGGTACGTGTCTGTGGGCTGTGCAAAACGGCCCAGGGCACATCTGGGTGGGTGTTTTATGATAGTGAGGTATGTATACTGTATGGTCAAATAAGTTGTTCGAAAAAATAAATAGATTGTTCACAATGATTGCACGCACCTGCAGCACAGATAAAATTGATTGGTTTTCCGTCACCATCTCGCTTGCATGCGAGTAGTAAATGTTTTTCCGGCTGCGTTAGTCGTGTGTGTCAAAGAGCTATGAGCTATTCTAACAATAGACGAGAAGGCCGGTGCAGACCTGAGACGCCGGCGGTATACATGAGTAGAACATAGCAGCTTTCACATGTGTCAGTCGAGAGTGCCCTTCCCGGTCATCTGTCACGAGCGCTCGGAAGCTGAACTTGGCTGGAGACACTGGAACCCCATTCCCCGCCGACCGCACGCGCGCACGCGGCCTGCCTTGGATCGTAGTCTATGGCGCACAGGCGATATCAATTTTTCTGGTGTTAGGTGAGAATGCGACTGTGTTGAGGTCATGTTTGGGGGTGGCCGAGCAGAGACTTTTGGTCGGTTCAGCAGCTGGAGGTGTTTGGGCTCGTCTGTTGCACTATTTTGCGAGCATGCCTGTGCACTGTGCGGTGCTTTATTTGGAGAGTTTAAGAGTACAGAGCTCGTCTGCTGATATTGTTTCCTGAATTATGTAAGAGCTGTTTGCTATTGTGTGGTGAAATTAGTTTTTACGTATTTGTGGCCTGTGTCAGATGTCCACAGTCGGATCAGTGCAGGAGTTTTGTGACGAATATACTCCACGACTAAATAACAGGGCTCCAAATAAATAGAGTGCGGCCCTTCCTTACTTCCCTGAGCAGCACAGCGCAGTCTGAGTGGTTTTTGCGCAAAAACTGCAATCTGGTCAGAGTGAGTCAACAAATAACTTGACAAATTTTTCTGTAGAGGAGTTAGAGGTCTGGATTGGAATGAATATCTTGGTGGGTGCAGTTGTGTTGCCAGGTGTAGAGCACTACTGGAGTCCAAAAACTGCCTTATGTCAGCCTTACATATCGAAACCTATGAGATGCAAAAGGTTAAAAAGATATGTCCCAAATAAATAAAGTACACTCTTTCCACATTCCATCAGCCTATGGACTGAAATTATTTCCGAAAATTAGGAGTTGTTTGGCTATTTGGACGTAAATGTTTTGCATTATTTACGAGCGGTTCACATGTCTGTAGGCTGTGCTATGGGTTATTTTTAACTGTTTACAATTAGCAAGCGTGTGTCTAGAGCACTGTAAATGAGTTATGTAGGAATGTTTTGCAGGTCTGGCTGGTGTGGAACATGTCTGTGAGATACATAAACTCCATTCCTAAATAAAGTAAATTGTTTCCTACATCCACGGCCTAGTGCAGGGTAAGTCCTTTTACCCTAAATGTGTCGGAAGAGGTTGAGTGCTGGTGGCTTAGTTTAGTGGTGATGAGCTTCGTTTCCAACAATTTTCTTAGGTTGGCGGCAGGAGCGCAAGTGAGCTTTGTTTATTGGCAGATTTCAAACTTGGCGCTGGTTCCTAGGAGGAAGTGGCGGTCGGGTGGCTTAGGTTAGTACAAATGCACTCTTTTTCCAACAATTTTGTTAGGTTGGTAGAGATAGCGGAAGTGACCTTTCTTTACTGCCACAATTCAAACTCGACGCTGGTTCCTAGGAAGAGGTGGCTGTCTGGTCCTCAAAAAGTAGTAGAAATTAGGTAGTTGAAAACCTTTACATACGTATATGACATTGTAAATTGAATTATTTAATATGATTAAAAACGAATTTGAATTAAGTACTTCGGTGTTTACAGAAGACTATGTCCATGGAATGTATGGAGGGTGTGTGACGTAAGCGGGGCGGCGGCGCAACGATTGTACGTGTTCTTTTCGTGTAGACATCGCCTGTCTGTTTTCTAATCTGAAGATGACCGATTAAGAGGTTGAAAATAGAAATCACTGATTTGAACATTGTGATCAGGCTAAACAAATGTTTTAGTCTGAAATTGTAAAGTACACAAGATGTCTCTCACCATGCTGTCAGTGTCAGGTGTAGTGAGCATGTCTGTTCACTGTTGTAGCCAAACTGTTTGTAGCGATTGGGATTTCATTGTTCGGCTGGAAAGAAATGTTTTATCAGGTAGGGATTAAAGCATTAATTAATATCCAAACCTTTCTCTTTTCGTGTCAAAAGCCAGTGGCATAAGAAAATGCAGTCTAAATCGGAATTTGGGACAATGTTTTTTATTCTAACATGGCACAATTTGGCACCTTGCGATCCCTGTTGCTCTTAGGATCCCAAAGTATTGTTTTAAGAGTACTAGTTTTCGACTAAATCAGCATTACTCCCTTCCATCCAGTGTGGTATCAAGGCCAGTCATTAAGAAGGTACCTCTTTTGAGTTCTATGCAGTTTGGAATAAGATCTCCGAGGGTAAACAACTTTTTGGAAACTGCGTATGAATTAACAATTGTAATTTTAATTAACAAATATTGAATAATAACGTTCAACATAAGAAAATCTACGTATATTTAAGTAATGAATGTATCAAAGTAAATTACATTTCGTATGGACATACAAAATGATTTATCTTTTAAATGACATATTTGTGTGCACCTACAGAATTAAGAAGATGTTTGGCCATCTGTTTACTGTTTCCCATTTTTTATCTTTTCGTTTATTGTTAATACGTTTAGTAATTGAAGAAACACGTTTTTTTTCAAATTATGGTTCACTATACAAGATTTTTGCTCTAAGCACATTTTTCCACATTATCATATATTGTTACTTAATTTTAGTCAGAACAATAGATTGAGAGTAAAGTTTCATTTCCATACTAAAATGACACCAAATAAATTTAACTCTGTAAATCAATAAGAAGCATATTTCAAAGCTTTTTTTCTCATCTGTCTACTTATGCATAAAAAACTATTGTTTCATATAAAAGTTTCTCCCTAATGGGCTCTTAACTGACCATAGACCCAGCTTTTGTCGTTTAACATAATAAACTTAGAGGGATGTGTACACAGCAGTGCTAGGAATCGTTCCATTCTTCAAACGCTGATTTTTACATTATTTTGAGAAATACATCGTGCTCTTACAGGAAACTGGGGTCATGATGTTCCCAAATAAGATCGAGAAAGGGGCAGTAGCTATAATATCACTAGGTTCAGAAGTAATGTTATGGTATCTGTTTATAAATCATCCCAGACCTCAAGCATCTTGAGGAAAACTCTCACTAGCACCTATCTGAAGCCACGTCTTAGAGGTTAGAACTCTGGACTTTATTTACGTATCTCAAAACGTTTCACTATCGCAGTTGCGCACCGCACGAAAACCCTGATGCATCATTTCATCTTTCATCTAATCCCACCCCATCATTCAATAGATCAACGTGTTTTGTTAGACGTTTTCACAAACCATTGACTGTTTTCTGCTAACAGCAGCTACCGACAGTTTGCTGACTGTCTTCTACCGACAGTTCTAACTTCTGGCTGTAACATTTCATCGGTGTTACCAATACACCCCGTCTTCATGAACCGAAATCATTTATACACGTTTTAAATCGTTGTCCTTTTTTTCACACGCATTGGGCGTTGTTTGTGTTGTGGTTCCTCCAACGCCTCGGCCTTTTACATCAAAGCCTCTTGGTTACTGCACACCCCAAGTGTCCTGCTTGCCATCACATCTAGTGGCAGTCCATAAGCAATAATACTGAGTGTGTGTGTGGCTCTGAGCACTATGGGACTCAACTGCCGTGGTCATTAGTCCCCTAGAACTTAGAACTAGTGAAACCTAACTAACCTAAGGACATCACAAACATCCATGCCCGAGGCAGGATTCGAACCTGCGACCGTAGCGGTCTTGCCAATAATACTGAATCCATGGCGCACAGTCGCCTTCCAGTAGAGTGTGCACCGGCCAGCGCATCCTCTGCTGCTCGTACCATGGCCCGCACATGTCAACCAAGCCAACGTACCCAATCTGACTTCATCCTTTCGTCAAACACATCTAGCTTATCATCATCAATGCTCATCAAATTTCCTATACAACACTATGATTTTTCCTACAAACACTGAAGCCACAATGTAGGCCCATGGCCAAAGTACCATCCATCGCATGTCTTACGAAAAATATTCTCCCAGAAAACTGACGGCAATTTACTCAAAAATATTTTCAAACCTTAGGTCAAAACAGTTGCATCAAACACCTTCCCTTTGTCCTCGTGCATGCTCAAAACAATGGGGAAGTCACCCATAGTGCTGACACGTATTCCTTCAAGCCGCTGAAACGAATACGAACTTGTACTTTGGGATCGTCCCCACTGTCGATAACGTGACCACGTGTCAGTCGCCTTTTTGGGGATATAACTGCATTGTTCTGCCATCTAGAACTGATGAGCAGCTTTACTTCACCAGCTGGAACTAGTAATGGTTTAACTGCCACAGTGTTATTGCCAAGATTTGAGCAAGTTATGGAATGTGTTTATGGACTGAACATAAGTCAGTGACTGATGCTGAAAATTTAATCAGAATTTTTGTGTGTCATACAGTAAATTTTATATGTGTGAATTTCTACAGTAAATTTGTAATTTTATAAATACAGAATCATCAGTCCAGTACGAGAACATAAGAAATAAGCTATTATTAGTAACAGCTGACTTTTAATGTAATTACACACCACTCGATACAATTGTCTACTACTTAGAAAGTGAATTGATTTTAGGTAACGACCAAAAGATGATAACTGTTTCTCAAAACACTTAAACTCAATGTAAAACAATTATAATAGGCTGTACTCTTTGTATACAAAGAGTACTTAAACACAGGCTTGCATGTCAACAATGGAAGTTCGTTGTGTCAGTGTTATGATTAAATATATAAGGGGCGTTCAAAAAGAAACGAAGTGGAGTCTAGAATGCGCAAACCGGTGACAGGAGGGTAATATCGTGGCGTGTGGAAGCCATAGCCGCTGAAGTAGGATTGAGGGTCAGTAGTGTTCACACCATCGTGAAGGAACGATTGCACACGCACACAGTGTGTGCCCAATGGGTGCCCCACAGTATTCAACCACACCAGGAAGCAGGTCGAATGGCCTACTGTCTTGCTCATCTGCAGCACTATGCTCGGGAAGGGAATGCGTTTCTGGCACGAGTGGTGGCTGGAGATGAGTCATGGTGTCATTACCTCGAACCAGAATCAAAACGACAAAGTCTCCGTAGAAACATCCAGGGTCACTACCACAAATAATAAAAAAAAAAGAGCCAAGGCCAGGCACACGAGGGCAGGATAGGTTATGCTGACGTTCCACTTTGGCCAATATGGCACCCTCCTGATTCACTT
Organism: Schistocerca piceifrons; assembly: GCF_021461385.2. Taxonomy (NCBI): domain Eukaryota; kingdom Metazoa; phylum Arthropoda; class Insecta; order Orthoptera; family Acrididae; genus Schistocerca; species Schistocerca piceifrons. The sequence goes on from NC_060140.1 coordinate 158,469,477, forward strand.
CCTGCAGCATGGGACAACAGTGAATGCCCAGCGTTAGTCTCAAACCTTGACCACCGTTCGCCAAGCGAACAAATCAAAATGACCAGGCAATCTCACCCATGGGTCATTCCACTCTACGACAGCTAAAAGCCTCATACGGCCAACACAGCTGCGGCACTTCTGCAGAACATCAACCATCCACACATTCTGGATCTCTCTTCCTGTGGTTACTCCATTATTGAGCAAAAAGACAGGCTTAAAAAGGCTATGAGGGGCAAACGATTCACCTCGGACGACGACGTCCAACTGTACGCGCGGAACTGATCGCAGCCCCAGGAATTTTATGAGCCAACCATTCACCGCCTTGTGTCACAGTGAGACAAATGTCTCGACAGCCAGGGACAATACTTCTAACAGACAGGTACTGGTTTCAGTAATTATATCTCCGTCTCGTTTCTTTTTGAACATTTCTTATATTACTACTGATAATAATCTGACGGACTGAAATCATGACAATTACTTACCTAAATTCAACCAATATCACATGTCAGCACTAATACACTGCAAATGGGCAATATTACAAGCGAGCAACGTACATATTGAAAAGAGAGCCAGTTTAAAAAAAATATAAATGGTAAAATTAACTATTGATAATTAACTTTGTTTCAACGGAGGTTTGCAAATAATTAAATCATTTACAGAACATTCAGATGAAAATACTTTTGAATGTGTAATCGCAAGACTGCTATAGAGACATATGTATCATTGTGACTTCGTGAAAATCGTTGATTTTTTGTGTTAGTAATCTGGCAGCTAACTGGCTACATGCCTTGGACTTGGTGTCAACCTCATTACTGCGAAAGAAACAATTCCATACGCCTGACTAAAGAAGGCTAGGCTACTCTTTTTATACGTGCCCGAAATCATAACAGGTTTATAGAGTATGATAAGGGTGTTTACCATGTCATAGGAACGTAAAAATGCCATGGTCATTTACAGTTAAATACAATTTAAATTGCAAAACATGTTTCAAGGAATGGAAAGGAAGTATTTTAATGGTAATGTGATACATATTAATGTATAATAAGACATATCTTCGAAAATGATTCTACATAGTACTTGGTGTTTCAATAATATGGAAAGGAAATAAAACATTTTAATATTTTATTACCACTGCCAGAATGAAGCCCTACAAAGGCCTTAGGCAATCGATGATCAGGCATTTGCTTATATCTCCCTATTTTCTCTCCGTACGGTTTCCGGTGCACTTTGCAACTCCGATAAGTGTTCTCGTACTAATACAAACGAAAACATACGTCTGAAAAGTTGAACACAAACACAGGAGTGAAGCTTCTAACACGCCATATACAACCTCCAACCATTCAAGTTCTTTGTCGTGCTACTCGAAATATGGTTTTAATACGTATTTTTCACTTTCCTTTTGTTTCAGGGAGTTTTTATCACTAGTCGACAGATAATTGATATTTAAGGTTCATTATCAATATTATTGCTCCAGACGTTGGTTATCGTTTACTGCGTAAATATTTCCAAACTATATTTGTAGTCACAATCTAAAGAAAAACGTCATTGGCTATGACATATTTCTAACGTCACGTAATCTTCAGCTTGCCTACTGTTATGTACAGAGTCATGCTACGAGAATTGACGCTGATGTCGGAATCAGGCGTATGTGATTTGCGATTGTAATTACTACTTCTACAAACATCTCTGCACCACAGATACATACTTTATCTCAAAATTGATTAAAATATGTAGTTATTTGTAGTCAAAGTCTGTCTTGGAAATAAGTTCTGCGTCCAGATCCGAGTTCAACAGCCGATAGTGCCAAGAACAGTTCCTTGGAGGAAGGGCTTAGGAGGGAATCAATTACCTTCGTGACGCCAATTCAGGAGCTTCCGAAGCGAGAAGTAGAGCCGACAAAGTCTGAGGGCACCTGGGAGCATGCTGACCACGTGCTCCTCCACACAACTTCTCAAGGACACCACTGGCAGTGGAGGACTCAGCACTCGGGTGTCACCAATTGCACCATAATGGACGCAGCGCGTAGCGGGCGGCTACGTAGTCAAAAAGGCAACCGTCCTGTGAATCACAATATCAAAATATAAATTTTGCTACACCAAAGATCACATACTAAGCTGAATATGATCATACTCAACATATATCATCTATGTATAGGTTAAGTACTCAACGTTAGACCACTTTCAGCATTTTTCTACGAGTGGGCGTCGAAAAGTTTCTAACCCAACAGATTAAGAATGACAGTGCGGGTATGCTCAGATAACTTCTGGCAAACCATTTAAATCAAAGGTCTTCGACTTCGAGTCCTACCAAGCGTTCACAGCATTAATCACTACGTCATCCTCGTCAAATCGTCGTCCTTTGAGGTCTTTTTTTAGGTTTGGGAACAGAAGAAATCTGATGGAGCCAAATCTGGAGGCATAACAATTCGGACTCGCAGTCACACAGAGTTTTCAGTGTTGCGAGGGCTTTGTGCGCCGTTGCGTTGTCCTAGTGCAACAGAACTCCGCGCGCCAATTTTCCGCTCCTTTTCTTCTTTATCTGCTCTCTCAAATGGCACAGGAGGGTGCTATAGTATGATGCATTGTTAGTTACGCCCTTGTGATAGTAATCTACCATAATTACCCCTTCTGCATACCAGAATACCGATGCCATCACCTTGCAGGCGGATTTTTGCACCCGGAATTTTTTTGGGGTAGCGGATGCAGGATGTTTCCATTGTTGTGACTGTTGTTTTTTCTCAGGATCAAAGTGGTAAACACACGTTTCGTCCATTGTCATTGCTCTTGCAAGAAAGCTGTCTTTATCCGCTTCAAACGGCGGACGATTTCTTCACAACAATGCACACGCTCCCGTCTCTGATCTGCAATCAAACCTTTCAGGACCCACCGAGATGAAACTCTCCACATTCCAAAAATATCAATAACAATGTCATGAGCAAGCCTATGGGAGATTCCAAATGTGGTTTCAATGTGCTGCGAAATCTTATCGTGAATTGCAGTCAATGTTTCATGAGTGGCAACAGTGACAGGTCTTCCGCTCCTTGACGCATGTTCCACACTCGTTCTTCCATGTTTGTAGACCCTCACCCAGTATTCAATGTTGTATAACACGGAGCACTGTCCTTAAGTGTTTTCCGGATGTCCTCCGCCATTTCCTTGGGCGTCATTCCCTTCAAATGAAGATATTTCTCGATATTCGCCACTACGCTATTTTTCACTAGCGGCAAAACTAACGAGCGGAGCAGCGAAATTTGACTTGCGTACACACTATGGGTAACAGTAAAAATATGTGGTGTTGTTTTTTCGAGACACTACAGTAACTATCTCGGGCTATAAACTTTTCGATCCCCTCGTAATTTGATTGAAATCTAATACATAATATTTAAATATAGTACTAATGCGTATATATTCATATACACTCACCAAATATTTTGATAATACGTTTTGTGCACTTAGAAAGATACAACACAATAGGTGCAGAGGTGCAAAGTGGTACTGTTTATAAGCTGGTCTTCTAAATAGCACCGTTCGTATTATAAATTGTGTAAAAAAATATTATCTCAACTATAGGTAGAATTATAGATGTTTGGTGAGTATGACTAATATTTACTTTAATTTTTATGACATTTAGTAGTAAAACAATGGAACTTCTTGTGGCTGTAGTCTGTGTGTGTCGTGTGGAGGCAGTCAATGAATGATTAAAACGTCACCTCTAGTTTAAGGTATAAAATGTACATATTTATATGTGTGGCACGTGCGTCTAATATTACGGACACCTTTCTGTTTGACCCACATCTTTTAGTTTCCGTGAAATGAGCAAATAATTCACTAGTCAGCCAGACACTGTCTGATACAGAATGTATGGTGGCACATGGAGCTCCAGTATTTTCATCGTCGCTAAATTGTTGCAATGAACCCACATACGGGCCAGTAACACTGAAGTAACAAGTTCATATGGTTATCTGCCGCCCTTTATGGACTACTTATAACCTCCATGTTCTTTTTGATGTTTATGGAGTCTAGATAGGCTACTCTCATTCCTAATGAATACCTGCAAAACTTGAAAACCATGTTTGTTCATTAAATCAGAAACAACTATAAAAATATGATAACGTTTTTTTTCTGAATCCAAATGCTCTACCTTCCGAAGCAGCTTCTGGTGCAGAGAAAATGCTGTATGCAGAGTTATCAAGCTGTAATACCACATTTGTCTGCCATCCCATTTTTAAATTACTGAGTATATCAGTTTGTTCAGACGAATTAAAAGCTAGCATTTGCAAGTCAGCTCAATGAAATCCAGGCATGTGACATTTATCTAGCAGATTGTGATCCACCACTTCACCCCCGAGGCTCTGGTAAGTAAAGGTCACATTTTTACTCCTGCTAAAAACGATCAATATCCTCTGCAGTCTCTTTTTATTATACGAGTGCCAACTAGCATGTCTTGTCATAACGTGCGTTAGTAAAACCATGCAGCACATGAAGTGTGTAGTACATTATTTCAGTTATAGATTTAAGATAATCTATTTCATTACGTTGTTAAATAAAGGAAAATAATAAAATTGAAGAAGTTAATACTTCCAAACATATCCCATAAATATGCCATATGTATTTACTTTACTACAATTGACAATACATGTAGCTTTACAATCATTAGAACAAACCAATTGTTAGAAAATGCAGAATGAAAATTACTTTAAAAGCTACGACTACAACTTATAAGAATGGTGGTGGTACAGTTTATAAGAGGACGTCAATATTTTTAAACTTACTTTTTTGTTGCACAGACGATAAGGCGACTTTAAATGTTTCTACACCATATCATCAGTCAATAAGCATATATATACACAATGTAAATTTTAAATGGACTTCGTACACCTGTAAGGACACACATGTTTATTTTCACAAACAAATATTTACTTGTTGTGACTCTTCAAGCTTTCCCAGCGGATGTGTTGTACAAAATATTTACAAAATATATCATTTAATATCTAATGGTATAAGACTGCTAAAAATAGAAAACGATTAAATGCCTAGAGATAAATTCATCCTCAATCTGAGGTAAGTTTATAACAGGGAAACGACGAGAAACCATTTGTCCTCGTTTTCCTCCATAAGCACTGGCAGCCATAAAAGGACATACTGTGAGTACTTTCAACATTTCAACTGACGTTGTCATCCTAAACTAACAAGTTTATTTGTTCAAAATGAGTTAACAACAGAGAGGCGGCAGAATTCGAACCAGATAACTATCGATTACTAAATCACTGTAGTATCTATTCCACTATCTTCCCACTTGTATGAAATGCTGTTAGAGGCTTCTGTGGTGTAAAGTGTGAGGCGACAAAGCTAACTAAAATACTATAGCTAGAGCAACACGACTTGCATCACAATGTGAACATAAATTTTTCGTTTAATGTCTAACAAGGTTTCATTATTATTATTAGGTAGACAAAATACATTTAAACATCACCGTAAGCAATACTCACAAGGAACTAATTTATTAAATCTGTTTTCAAAGAATGTAATTGGAATGACTTTGACTTCTGAGGCCAAGGAAGTGCTCTCCACCTAGCAGCCCAATTCGTTTCCTATGTCCTCACTTGAGAAACGTCACAGCTCAAGGAATTTAATTAAGATCGCATTCATGTGCTTTATGAAAATGGATAATCAGCATCGTTTCGCGTGTCTTAGGATAGATGAATTCTACGACTCATCTCTAGCTGAAGAGGATGGTGAACGAAGGCCCCATCAACCATTGTCGTCGCCCTGGACGTCCACGGGCTACCACGGAGTATAAGGAGAGTAGTATACTCTATTGCAGTGATGAAGACCCTTTCAGGGCTATCACAGAAATGAACATCCCACAAGCTAATGTGAACAGGTCGACCATTCATAGTCGTTTCAACGAGAAACGAAGGTATGGACGAAAATCAACGGTTAAAGAAATCTTAAAAGAGCAAGATAAAGGTGCCCGATTAAACTTCCCATTGATACGACAAAGGGTAACGTTTATGTAGTGTGAACAAGGTATATTTACGGTCGAATAGGTGTTTTCTACTTCACTAAATACATCAGCTCATCGACATCAACAAAGTGGAGTGAGATACGATTGCAAATTTGTCCATCAGATGCATAGGTGCGGCCGAACTGTTGTCACCGTTTGGGGATGGATATCGGCAAGTGGTAGCAGCGGTCTGTGGCAACTGGACTTTCCGTTTTCTAGTCATTATACTTCATATTAGTGTAAATATAATGCTTTCTTCTGAGATTTTGAGGAGGTAGACTAATGTTCCCATATGACCATTCTCCTCTCTGTACAGAGAACTGTGTAAAACACTGGCTTCTGATGAAGGAAGTCTCTGAGGTGGTGTGCTGCCCTCCCAAAGGTGCTGACGGCAGTACCATAGAAATCTAACAAATTTTTATACTGACAACTATGCCATTGGTGTCCGAAGTAGTTCTACACGTGGGAAGAGTTGCCACACAACAAAGGATTCATCCGGAAACTTGTTTCCTGTATTCCCCGTGTGTTGCGTTATTGCGATGATGAGCAAACCGTGCTTCAAATGCGATACAGTATGTGAAATTAAAAGTAAAGTAAATATTTTCTCTCTGCATTTTCACAACACCAATGAGATAACATTCACTATTTCGATTCCTTAGTGTCTGAGTGACAGTAATAACGTAGCCAAACCCTCAAATCTCACTGGAATAGTATATCTAAAATTAGACTTTTTCTCATCCTTCATCTTAATTCATACAGAACGAAATGAATTTAAGTAACCGATTCCTACGAAACGAATAAGCCTGTACTACAGTGGTGCGTAGGTCATAAAGCAGTTTTACATAGTCGCCATTTGACTATTGGCATGTGGAGAACTTCAAAAATTCAGATACGTTAATTAATAGATGCTTCTCTGTCGCTTATTTTCACAACTTTTCGAATAATGGACCTGGAAGAATGGAAACACTGCATGATCACCATACGGAATATCCGTATCTATCTCAAGTATTTCTCTTCAGAGTAAAGGCAGGGCTTCCAGTCATAAAAGATAATAGGAAGGTGGTTAATTTAAGATTAAATCTTCCTTCGGTATCATAATTTATGAATCATCCACAGTGTGTGTGTGTGTGTGTGTGTGTGTGTGTGTGTGTGTATGTCGGGTGGGGAGAGGAACTGAGCGTGAACGATTGTGTGGTAGACCATAACACATGTTTATCGCCACGATAATAGGGTGACAGGTGACAGTCCTGCCATATAAATTAAGTCGTTGACAGGAACATGCGAGCTCAAGGTATTTTGCAGTGATTAACTGGCGTATACAGGGACTGTGTTGTGTGTAGGATGAGGGGTTAGTGGGCTTGATAATATTCACCCGCTGTTGAGCAATTCTCTCACAGGTAGTAAGGCCCATCATCTTATGTATATAAAATAAAATCTGACCTACCATCTTACGTAGAGGTGGTTCAGTTTTATGAGTCAGCAGTATACGGATACTCTCCACAAATTCTAGAACCATCAAAGCACCAGTGCTGCAGCGATAGAACTGGATAATTCTCATAAGACTACTGAGATAGCCTAGAGGCATCATTAATATCAAAACGTAAGGGGGTAAGTTAACAACACTCTACACAAGCAAGGTATAGAATAAGTGTAGAATAATTATAAATCACCGCGCTCAACTAAATGAACCTGCCGTCATTTCGGGTTCTCTCTGTCTTCAGCATACTGCAGGTTGAATAGCGCTTCAACATCAGCGTCTTTAGCTGTTATTGACAAAGTGTCAGCAACCGATACTTTTTAATCATAGCAGAAAGTTGATAATTATCTATCGTTAATATTTGTGGACTGAATGACAGTTTTACTGCCGGCCGATGTGACCGAACGGTTCTAGGCGTTACAGTCTGGATCCGCGCGACAGCTACGGTCTTAGGTTCGAATCCGGACTTGGGCATGGATGGTGTGTGATGTCCTTAGGTTAGTTATCTTTAAGTAGTTCTAAGTTCTGGGCGACTTATGACCTGTGATCTTAAGTCCCATAGTGCTCAGAGCCATTTGAATTTAAACAGTTTTACTCAAGGATATTACTGTCAATGTTTCGTGTTCCTTGTTCCACTTTCTGATAACAACTGCTTTCTCCTTTACCGTCAGCAGAGGCTGGAATCGAAGTTACGCGGCATATTGTTGCCAGTTTATTTTACAACGGAGCCTTCAGCTTGCTTTTTCTGTCATTTCTTGTGTTTTCCAGGATAGTAGTCTTTCTTGATTAGGGACTTCATGTTATTCGTAGCTTAAGAAGTCCCTCTGTGGATTTTACGTTTTGCATTCCATGCTGTTCTATCGTCTCTTTTTTGTGCACCTGTCTTTCATGGGTAGTGCCAAAGGCATCATTCCCAAGAAAAATATTTTCCAGTTATATTTTTATAAAAAATGTGTTGCCTACTCATAAAGTTTATACCATAGCTACTGCAGACGTGAGCGATGGTTGGCGTTTAGCTCTTTACTTTCGGTACACTTAAGACAGATAAACGCAAATCATGTAACAGTTAATGATCTGTGTCGTTCAGTTTGCAGTCGTTACATCTAAGTGTTATTAGCGACGACGCTCTAGTCCCTAAATCCAGTTACAGAAGAGAAAGAAATTCACTGAGATATATATTGGCTATTTCGACGGTCAGCCGCCACGTCTACATCTTCATCTAGATCTGCATGGCTACTCTGCAATTCACACTTAAGTGTCTGGCAAATCGTTCATCGAACCATTTTCATACTACTTCTTTACCATTCCACCCACGACTGGCGCGTGGGAGAAAAGGAAAACCGAAATCTTTCAGTTCGACCTCTGATTTCTCTTATGATGATCGTTTCTCCCTGCGTAGGTGGGTTCAACAAAATATTTTCGCATTCGGAAGAGAAAGTTGGTGATTGAAATTTCGTGAATAGATCTCTCCGCAAAGAAAACCGCTTTGTTTCAGTGACTGCCACCTCAACTCGCGTATCATATCAGTGAATGTCTCACCACTATTGCGCGGTAACAGGAAACTAGCTGCCCTTCATTGCAGTCTTTCGATGTCCTCCGTCAATCCTACCTGGTAAGGATCCCATACAGCGCAGCAATATTCCAGCAGAGGACGGACAAGTGTAATGTAGGCTCTCTCTTCAGAGGCTTTGTCGCATCTTCTAAGTGTTCCGCCTACAAAACGCAGTCTTTGTTTCGCCTTCCATACAATATTATCTATGTGGTCTTTCCAATTGAAGTTGGTCGTTATTTTAATTCCTAAGTATTAAGTCGAATTGACAGCCGTTAGATTTGTGCGATTTATCGTATATCCAAAATTTATCGGATTTCTTTTAGTACCCATGTGGATGACCTCGCTCTTTTCTTTGTTTAGTGCCAGTGGCCACTTTTCGCACCATACAGAAATTCTCTCTAGATCATTTTGTAATTGGAATTGATCGTCTGATGATTTTACTAAACGGTAAATTACAGTGTCATCTGCAAAAACTCTAAGGGGGCCTGCCAGGATTATTACCTAGATCATTTATGTAAACCAGGAACAGCAGAGGGCCTATGACACTGCTTTGTGGAACGCCAGATATCACTTCTGTTCTACTCGATGATTTACCGTCTATCACTAAGAACTGTGACCTCTCTGAGAGGAAATCACGAATCCAGTCACACAACTGAGACTATACTCCATATGCACGCAATTTGATTAGTAGTCGCTCGTGAGTAACGGCATCAAAAGCCTTCTGGAAGTCTAGGAATATGGAACAGATCTGAGATCCCTTGTCGACAGCAATCATTAATTCATTGGAATAAAGAGCTAGCTGTGTTTCACGAGAACGATATTTTCTGAATCCGTGTTGGTTATGTATCAATAAGTCTTTTCTTCAAGGTGATTCATAATGTTCGAGTACAGAATATGCTCCAAAATCCTACTGCAAATTGAGGTCAGTGATATGGGTCTGTAATTCAGTGGGTTGCTCCTATTTCCTTTCTTGCATATTGATGTGACCGGTGCTACTTTCCAGTCTTTAGGAACAGGCCTTTCGTCTAGTGAGCGATTTATAAAATTGCTAAGAAAGGCGCTATTGTGTGTGCATACTCTGAAACGAATCTGCTTGGTATAAAATCTGGACCGGAAGACTTGCCTTACTTAAGTCATTTTAGTTGTTCCGCAACACCTAAGATATCTAATTTTATGTCACTCATGCTAACACCTGTTCTGGTTTCGAATTCTGGAATATTTACTTGGTATTCTTTCGTGAAGAAATTACCGAAAATTTTTTTTAGTAACTCCGCTTTACTGGTACCATCTTTGAGACTTGAATTCTAGTCACTTTCTAAACCTCTTCTGCTCTGATTTTCTTCCTGCTAGAAGTATAATTGAAGCCTGACGATATTCAGGATATGTTTGGCAACTATGTGACCGACACGTTCTTCCTGAATGACACAGTTTTTTTTGACTCATCAGGCTTCTGACTGGTTTGATGCGGCCCGCCACTAATTCCTCTCCTGTGCAGACCTCTTCATCTCAGAGTAGCACTTGCAACCTACGTACTCAGTTACTTGCTGGACGTACTCCAGACTCTGACCTTCTATACAGTCTTAGGTCTTAGCCCTCCATATGTCCCTCTAGAACTATGGAAGCCATTCCCTAACATCTTAACAGATGTCCTATCACAATACCTCTTGTCCTTGTCAGTGTTTTCCACAAATTCCTTTCCTCTCAGATTCTGCTCAGAAACTGCTCGTTCGTCACCTTTTCAGTCCATCTCATTGTCAACATCCGTCCGTAGAACCACATGTCAAATGATTCGATTTTCTTCAGTACAAACATAATTAGTTTACATAAATCACTTGTTATTTTCCTATCGTTTCTGTTAAGTAATCTCAATGATTTTCACGTAAGGTATGAAATAAATTTGCCAATTTTTGGTTTTGAATCCAGGAAGGTCATTCGACGTCGAAATAGCACTTAATCTCGTCATTTACATTCCAAGTTTATCTGTCGTAGGCAGCACTCCAGCAATAAGGGACAGCCCACTGCTGCCATACTCTGCTAGCTGTGAGGTAATGTGGTGACTCCTAAAGTGAGGGCCGCTTTGACTTCGGTTCCAGCGTCGTTCAAGGGTACAATTTTTGCAGTTTCGTGACAGAGCTACAAGCTGTTAGGTCGAATATCAATAGACATGTTTTATTTATTTTATTCATGAAATGCCACATTTCCTACCACTTGATTGCGGCACACGACAGCAGGTAAACACAGATTAATTCGAAGTTCTGAATGCGTAATACCTTACTGTATCATGCTGGCATAAGCACGCACCTGCTGCAGATACTTTATGTGTTTTTAAAAAAACTTTTGTCGTAAAGTTATCGTGCTAATCTCAGTTTCATTTGAATTAGGAAGGTGCATATTTTAACAGTTTTTAATTATTTTATTGAACACATCAGTAATCATCAGAGAGAATAAATCATCAACAATACATTATCTCACACTATCAAATTCAGTCCGTCACGCTCAATAGATTACTCATCCCACGCCTGTATAAATGTACTGGATCTCAGTTAAAGATGTCCTGATTTTTCTCCAGAGACGAATTTTCCTGACTATTTTTCTGAATGATGTCGAAAAGTAAAAAAAAAAAAAAAAAATGAGGGCATAAGATCAGAAGAACAATTGCGTGCTGGATAGTTTTGTTGCTGAAATCGGCAGAATGCATGATCGTGTAGTATCAAAATGCGGTGAAGTACTGAAGGTCGTTTCTCTTACACTACGATCGATACTGGTTTAATAAACTGGTAGATCTTCTCATTGCTCATCGTTACCCATTTTTCGTCAATTTTTTGTGTCCACCAAGAATCTTCCTCAGAATTACGCTTCGCTTCTTAGTAATTGACAAAACATACTAGAAGCGGTATATTCTCCCTTGGGGATGTTTCCTTAAGGCATAACACTGTTTTTGAGCCATCAGAGCAAAATATTAAGTTCCTAACGCCCTTTGCTCGAGTATATGTCTTTTGTTAGGACCCAGGCATTAATTCCTCTTCAGAAGTAGATCTAAAGACATCGTAGCTGGACACCAGTAGGTGTACAGCACTGTAATTCTCAAAATGCTTTATTAGCCACTTTGATCTAGCCGCAGGTGACAGCACAATCACTGGAAGCCCTATTTATGCACTACTGTCGTTAGGTGAGCGGACTACATGGAGTGTGATCGTGAAAGACGGCGCTGGATGACTTGGTTTCTGTAAAAAGGATGGGGTGAAAACTGTGGTTATTCAGAGGCAATTGGTAGCAGATTGTTTAGAATGTCAACAACCACGGCGCCTCTGGTCCCCATACTAGTGGGAAGACGACGGCTACCTTTGCTGCAATATGGTTCCAGATACTGCCACACCAATTGTATCCTCCTGAATTCGTCCCTTCTGATAACCAGATTTTCGGGACAACGCGAAACCCTTGCGAGCACATCATTTCACAGACTTCCATGTACTGCCGGAAGCTGCTCCATGGTGGGTGCGATAGACTTCTGAGCAGGAGTTCGAGGAGGACCTACAGAAATTAAAGAGATCAAGTCAGGAGCATGCCATGGGTGTTGCAGTACCTGGAATTTCATTTAAGCAGTTGGCAGCTGCGGTTTTCGACGCGTAAGGGACGAGAGTTGTCCTGTAGCAAAAGCACATTTAGCGACGTGCACACGCTCTACACTCTTCCACCAATTGCCTGATAGTATCTGAAGTGTTTACACAGCCCCAACACAGAAACTACGTCTCTTAGCACTATTCTTGATGGTCACAGTCCATGTTGTCCCCTCACGTAATAACAACAGTTGAAGAAGTGGGTGGTACTATAAAGTGATTAGACTTGTAGTGATGCCCTGCCTCAGTAAGACCAAAATACTGCATCCCGCCAACTGTAATGCGGAGTTAACTGGTGGGAAAAACTATAGTCTAAATAAATAAGAAATGACTCTCGTAACGGCATATGTCTAGTTTTCATTCCCAAATTTTATTTGTAATGTGTCGAGTACGTTCCAAAATGGGGGACAAAGCGCTGCAGAATTCTTCTCTGTGATATGAGAGGTTATTTGAAGTTCATGGAAACTGAAATATTGAGTCCAACCTTACGCACATTTAGTTTGTTATTTTTATGTGTTTCTTGTTTTCTATGTTCTACTAAATACAATTAAGTCAGCGTTCCTTATCAGATTTGATTGGAACGTGAGAAGATTCGCTTTGGTACGTGGGATCTTTCACACCTCGCGTTTGTACAATGACTTTCAGATAAGTGTATCTTGCGATATCTTCTAGTGATACGGGTCTTGAGACTAGACAGATTGTTTCATGTCGAATAAAATGCTGTGACGTATTGAAAAAGGTAATAGCTGCTTTATGGAATATAAATTTCAATAATGATAACGATTGCATTGTATATTTAGAACGTCTGAAAGCGTATTAAGTGCCATAACGTATCGTCTCTTTCCCGTCTGTATAGTTGGAACCAGAAAATTGTGAGATAAAGGCCGAGCCCAATGCCTTCGAAGAATTTCCATTATATTCCGTGTCACTCCAGTCTAAAGTAGAAAATAAATCGGTAACTAATTACTAATTGAATCAATACGATCAGTCTGAAAGACTGAGCCTCCAAAAATTTTTGGAGGCTATCCGTTCATTCACTGGAAGTAGATTGAATCGGAAGAAACGTGGACATAAGATGTGAGTCCGTATGTGGAACGATGTTTTAAGTGGTGGTTAGGGAGAGCTTGCTCATCTCGTCCCCGTCGTCCTTTAATGATGCATTCCCACTCGTCCTTCTTCTGATGAACGTCGCAATACGTTGTCTTTTGCCTAGGCAGACCAGCTTTCCGAAAATCTGCTCCGTGCTGAGCTAACAAGATAAAGTACGTTACGGCACTCTAATAATAATATAACAAAATATTTTTCTAAAACACATCACTCTCCCTTTACTTATTCTCATAGCGTACATCTGGTGTAACGATCATATTTTCAGACACAAATTTTTGTTACTCCAGCGCCTTTCACTCTCTTTGTTTCAAATTACATATGCTGAAAAGCGCCTCATACAACCAATGATTTTCTGTGATGTCACACATTCTCAAATGCGTTAACAAAAACAGTGATGCTCTGGAAAAGGTTTGTAGCCCCAAGAATAATTTTTTTTTCCTATTTTGTACAATGAAACGAAAGGAATACATCTCAGTGGATCCCTTAGAAGTACAAACAGCGTGGAAAACCTGAAGAACTTTATTCCTATTGCATTAATATACAGACTAGATCCACTACACCCGTATATCACTACAGGCTAACATTTAACGCTCTATGTAACGTATCCAGTACACAATGACGTTAATTGCATGCAATATGCTTAGGACAGATCAGTCACAGATCAACTAGCAACGACGATTAAAATCTGTTATGAACAAAAACACATACAACATTGGTATGGTGTTCTACAACATTTATTATTTATTTCAAACCGGTTCACGCCTTCGTCTGGTGAAATAATAAGTATGTGGTGCAGTAAAATTTTGTTGGAACAAGGATTTTAAGCTATTGCATCTACAGAATACCTCCGTTTCTAGAGATGAAGAATGTTAATGCTATATTTAGGAGTAAGCGATAATAGAAAATTTCTTTGTAAATGCAATGTAGGATTATTTAGCTGAGGTGAAATAAGTGTCACATCAAGTAATGAACTATATCGAAATTACAACAGCTGTCTAAAGAAAGAAGTAAATTGAACAGTAAACTTTCGCGACATGTTCCAGTGGTGTGGCTGAACAATATGTAATTTGAAACAAAGAGAGTGAAGCGCCTCATACAACCAATGATTTTCTGTGATGTCACACATTCTCAAATGCGTTAACAAAAACAGTGATGCTCTGGAAAAGGTTTGTAGCCCCAAGAATAATTTTTTTTTCCTATTTTGTACAATGAAACGAAAGGAATACATCTCAGTGGATCCCTTAGAAGTACAAACAGCGTGGAAAACCTGAAGAACTTTATTCCTATTGCATTAATATACAGACTAGATCCACTACACCCGTATATCACTACAGGCTAACATTTAACGCTCTATGTAACGTATCCAGTACACAATGACGTTAATTGCATGCAATATGCTTAGGACAGATCAGTCACAGATCAACTAGCAACGACGATTAAAATCTGTTATGAACAAAAACACATACAACATTGGTATGGTGTTCTACAACATTTATTATTTATTTCAAACCGGTTCACGCCTTCGTCTGGTGAAATAATAAGTATGTGGTGCAGTAAAATTTTGTTGGAACAAGGATTTTAAGCTATTGCATCTACAGAATACCTCCGTTTCTAGAGATGAGGAATGTTAATGCTATATTTAGGAGTAAGCGATAATAGAAAATTTCTTTGTAAATGCAATGTAGGATTATTTAGCTGAGGTGAAATAAGTGTCACATCAAGTAATGAACTATATCGAAATTACAACAGCTGTCTAAAGAAAGAAGTAAATTGAACAGTAAACTTTCGCGACATGTTCCAGTGGTGTGGCTGAACAAAATAATTTTGTCTTCAGTAGGACCAAACTGCTAATATTTACTAGTGGAACTAAGCAGATTACATAAAGTAAAATTTTTTAACGGAACAAGATAAATCATAGTAACAGTAACGAAGGAAAATGGGGCATTTATGTGACAGGGTAATTTACACCGTGGTGTGGATAGGATTATGAATAGTAGGCTATCTGAAGTAAGAACTCGTGAATGAGGGAACTATGTCTCATCACTCAGTAGTACGTTATGGCCTGCTTAGAGTGGCTCATAGCTACAAAGTTAAACATGAAGTATTACATCACATCCATAAGGAAATAAAGATAAGTTTACTTGAAAAAATGGAAATTAAAAACTCTTGTTCACCAACCAAGCACAGTACTGAATGACCTGACGCAATTCCCTTAGTCGCTACTACCTACTGCTTATACTACTCGTAATCCAATACAGATCATGTTGTAAAATTATCCCTCTTATTCACATGCCTCATTTTCCTTTATTACAGTTAGACACTATAAGTTCTGCTGTTGCGTTAAAAAAAATTTTACTTTCTATAATTACAGCAGCTTCACCTATTTGCTTAATCTTCTCCAGCGTAATTTAGGACGTGTTAAAGATAGGATTAATTTGTTCAACCACACCATTGGAACCTGTAACCAAAGATTTTGTTGAATTTAATTTCTTCTATGAACTCTGTTGTAATTATTATACATTTCAGTGGTTAGTGTATCACATATTTCATCCTGGATAAATAATTTCACATCACATTTACACTGAAATAATCCCTCTCGTATTTTTCATCTCTGGAAATGGGAGATGCACCGTAGATGCCCAAATTTAAACTTTTTGAGCTAATTAAATTTCACAGGATCATATACTTACTGCGTGCCTGATGATGGCGTATCAGCCGAAAACCAGATTGCGAAATAAATAATAAATACTGTAGAACATTACACCATTGTTGTGTCTGTCTTCATTCATAATGTATGCAATACTGTACCAATATCCGACGGAAGAGCCAATCAGAACAATTAAAATCGGGATACATATGCATTATTCGTAAGTACATCGTAGGCAGCATATAAACTGTTTCCATAAAACTAGAAAATTAATCTCTAAATTCGAAATTAAATGTTGTTACTAGCTGTTCTATTACATATCAGTGAGCAAGCTGTAAATGTATCATACAAAGTTAATAACTACAATTCGATCGGAATATAATTTAAACACAGTCAGATTTGAAGGTGGAGTGCTAGTCTATCAAAAGAGAAAGACGCGCTATCGTGATAGAGAAACGTTGAAGATAGAATATACGGGAGAATGGGCTAGAGTTGCATTGAAGAATTCAGTCCAAAATAGCGGAAACATTGAGATGAAGTATTACAGTGGATGACTGGTTGTTCCATAATACACTTTAAGATAAAGAAAATGATGTAGCGTGGATTAATTATCCCAGATGGACGGAAATCGGCAGACGCAATGTACATTTACAGGCAAACAAATGATTACAGCTTGAGAAGAACTGAACGATTTATTCCAGGGGAAATGTTTCGGTGATTGAGAAAGTCAATAATGCGGTGGTCCTCCTCTGGCCCTATATGTAACCAGTTATTCGACTTGACATTGACTGACAGAGTTGTTGGACATCCTCCTGACGAAAATCATGCCAAATTCCGTCCAATTAGCGCGGTAGACTGTCGAAACCCGAAGATGGTGGGAGGGCCCTGCCTTAAAGCCGTGAACTTTCCCAACTGTGGGGAGATATCTGTCGACCTAGCTGGTCTGTTTGGCAAGCACGAATGCCGGCAGTAGAAACCTTCACAGTCTGTGGGCTCTTGCTGAAATGTAAGCCCAAGATGGCTTCTCATTAAGGACATAAAAACGGGTGTAGATCGTCGTCGACATACCGCTGTACTGTAAGCCTCCAGCGAGTGACAACCAAAGGGGTCCCGCTGTGAGCAGAAGTAGCACCCCAGACCATCATTCGGAAGCGGATGACAGTTTGGTATCTCACTGCTGACCAGGGCGTCCCCAGACACTTTTCTGCGTGGAATACCACTTCAGTACAATTGTCTTCAGTGGTGAGTCTCGATTCGAATTGAGCCCCGATGACACGAGGAAACGTATTTGGAGACGCCCTGTACAGCAGTGCGAACTGACTGGCGAAGAACATATGGACGTACAGCTAGGAGTTATGGACTGGGGTACCATTTCATTTCATAGCGGCACTTCTTTGATTGTTATCCCTAACGCCCTTACAGCAAAGCTGTAAGATGAAGATGTTCTACGTCCCGTTTTGTTGACCTTCACGGCAAACCGTTGTGGTCTGCCCGCACCCGGGAGAGCTTCTACTGCTTGTGTTCGCGTTTGTCAAACAATTGGGCAGCACAGGAGGCCATCCATTGACTCTACCATTCAATGCCATGCAGAATAACTACTTGCATATGGGCCACATATGGAACAACGCATTACAGATCTGGTGAAACAGTGAAGCTCTTCCTCTTAAATAAATCGTCCAGTTGTTCTGAAATTCTAATCAATTGGTTGTCTGTACATATATGTCACATCTTTCTATTTCCGTCCCACTCTCATAATTTCTTCGCAGTGCGTTGTTTCTTATATCTTAAGGTGTATGTGCCGCATTTACTCTACGGAATACGATAAAAACGTCTTAATGTTGCTATGTTCACCTTAATGAATTTTAAGAGAAGGTCTTTTTGTTGATTACAGTGCAGATAGTGGAGTACGTCATGCGCTAACGCTAACGCTGACTAAACAAAGCAGTGGGAACAGCGCTGTTACTTTTTGCGATTTTCTTCAACGTCTTTTAATTCAGCTATGCACCGCCATATATTACTAATCTACCACTGAATCTACCTTAATATATTCAGTTGCGACATCTGTAGAAGACTGGTGGACGTATCTCATCGCAGTAATGTGGAGTCCAGTATTACATTTTGCTTTTTGCACGGTAGTTACATATAGCTTTTATTGTCTTAGAGATTTCCTACACAAGCACCAATTTTCTAATGATGACGTCTATGTGTATATAACTCTGCCCCTACCGACCCCCCAGGTACAGAATTTTATCATACCTAATGCTAGCGCGTCCGACTGTATTTCGATTTCTTCCAACTCTCATAGTTGTGAAAATTAAATGGAATTTGCTTTCCCGAAAATCGTATGATTGTCACATCCCTCATTTTGTATTATGTAAGCTTGTACTCTATTTACAACGTGCGGACCTGTATAAATCGCTTACTGCAAACTCTTAATTAGAAAGTACGTTCTGGATAAGGATTTGAACCTGCAATTTCGTCTTGCTCGGACAGTTCACAAACCGACAAGACACATGCCACCACCTTACATTTTGGCTTAACAGAAATCGAGAAATATTACATAAATGTGAACTCTTTTTTCCACAGCTCTCTGAATTTGTCGAATAAAAATGTTAAGAATGGTCTCGCTGGACTGGTGTGCGTGAAGTTCATTTTTCGACTTGTTGATGTGTTATTAAAAAGAGTCGTAAAACCAGGCGAAAATGGATATTCCGTATTCAATCATCGCTCGATATAAGTAAAGCAAGGCAGCCTGTTTTTCCTCGGAATGCTGTTTTAAATTAAATACTTAACTGCTACTGCTGCATGCTGTCGCTGCCATTTTCGTAACTATTCCGCTACTTCTAGCTTTGCTACTCATGACTATGTAGAATATGTTTTAGCTTCACTTCTGTGAAAATTTTTATTTTAGTACGTTTTTACCATTGGAGTCATTGCTACAAAACTGCTGCATAACTTGAGCCAACTTCCGTGACTCCCTTGGCATTATTGCACTTCTACCTGATAGTAAGGCGGCCAGATCTTCATTTTGTCATCAGTCTTCCGACCAATTTCATGCAGCCCGCCAAGAAATCAGTCTTCCTATTCTTCATCTGAAAGTGGCACTTCTACACAACTTCCTCCATTATATGTGGGGTATATTCGAACGGCTGCCTTCCCCGTACAGTATTTATTCTCCACGCTTCACAAAAGTATACTGAACGAGGTGGCACAGTGGTTAGCACACCGGACTCGCATTTGGGAGACGATGGTTCATTCCCGCGTCCGGCCATCCTGAATTAGCTTTTCCGTGATTTCCGCAAATCGCTTCCTTCCCCATCCTTCCCTAATCCGATGAGACCGATGACCCCGCAGTCTGGTCTCCTCCCCAAATCAGTACAACCCAACCCTCACGGACCTGTATGGAAGTTTTCTACTGTCGTTCTTTCTTATCTTCTTCTCGAGCGTTTCCACAAGTTCTTCTCTTCGTAAATTCGCAGCCATTCATAAATCCGACCATACGTTAGGGGGAGGCAGGGGGGGGGGAGGGGGTCAATAAAGTGCGGAAATGTGTGCCAAGGGGGGGAGGGCGCAGTCATAAGCTTCTTGACGTTAGGTTTATAAAGTTTTGTCTTGGTTTGCATTACAACTTTAAATTTAAACTCTAACCAAACTGAAAAACAATACCAATCGTCTCATTATTACTTACTAAGGTGTAAATATCTTTGTACCAATTTGGGCACGTGGCGGCTGCGCGATGTGCTCGTTATTCATGCACTTGGTTCCTATGGTATCGAACATCGGCTACATCTCACATACGCCGAAATTCCAAATACCACTTTTGAGGCTTTGACAAAACCACCACCGCTCTAATTTCCTCTGTGTTGATTTGTTTACATCATTCAGTCGAAATTTGACTTCTGTTGAATTATGCATATGTTTTCCTTGTTTTTACTATTTCGTAATTTTCCGGTTTAACTATCAAATATAAAATGAATGAAACAAATTGATTTAGTTATTCCTTGCAGCAAACTCTATGAAATATACAGTATAGCAAATGCTGATAAAAAGAAACAAAATATACAAGACGAATTTAACATTTTACGGCGAAGTTTGAAAAACTGAAGGTGAAGTGAATTCGAAAATCAAAGAACTGCAAATAAAACTGACAAAAAAGAAACCGATATTTACAATTATTTTCCAAAATTTCTTCGTCACCAAAAGTACTAAACCCACTAGAGCCCATGGGCAGTGTTAACAACATTGTCACATGTAATTTGACTAACTAAATTTAAAAATATGCTAGAAATCAGCCAGAAAAAGTTATAGTATGAAGAACACGCTTTTTTTATGTACTTCAGCTAACCATCTTTCAAAATCTGTTGCTTACATGTATATTTTTTCTGACCGATTTCTCGTAGGTTTTGAAAGTTAGCAAGCCGAAATCGATTTGACAGAGTTGGCAACATTGCTCATGGGCTGGACTGTTATGGTGGTTTTGACATCGAAGAAATACCTGTTTATTAAATGCACACCTGTTCGTGTATTTGTATAATCTTTCTTTCTTCTAGACTACTAAAACTTAAAAGTTCCACGTCACGATAATATTTATCATAATTATAACACGTGAATTTTCAATGGAGTCCTTCACCCCATCAGCAAAAACAGGTATTTCATGGTCATTCACTTCTTCTTTCACGAACTGTGTTAATGTTGGGAGTCCTGAGTTGTCAGTGTTACCACCACTACTCTTGCCTTAGGCTTGAGTGGTTCCTATGAAACAAACAATTTTAATTTTGTGAAGTATGGTAATGTAAAAAACTTGCAGAATTTACTAATATAGATGTAGCCGGTTGCTCATTTATATCGAGACTTACCTGTTTTTTCCAGAACCACATGTTGAAACTGGAAAATGTGACAGCACATTTGGAAGTACCGAAGGCCAGTACGAACTTTCAAAATACAATTTTGGATGGCGCTTCCCATCCGTATACGAATTTTCCGCAATATTTATTTCAGTATATCTCTACCTTTGCATTTGACCTAGGCAGCACTAGAAGCATTTTTGTTCAAATTTCAGAGATTTCTGTTTAATTGCATCCGCATATTTTGATAATCAGACCAAAATCCAACTTTGTTGGACACATTCTTCTCCAACTCCAAAGACTTGATTTTCTGCCATTGGAGTTCTGCTTTTAGGAAGGATGAATAACGATATGATGACGTCCTTTAGACTTCCAAAACAGTTCCCTGCCGTTATGGATGACAACGTTCGGGGCATTTCAACATTATTCTGGAGGCGGGATTGGAGCTGACTGACAAGACGGAAATAAAGTTCATGCAAATTTTCCGAATTCCTATTTCAGTATCCACAGTTATTCTTCCGCTATTACACAAAATTCCTACTTACTTTTAAAAAGTGGGAAACCAATGTGGCTTGGCATGAAGAAAATTCTCAACCTTTAGAAAAAGCAGATCCCCCTGGCACGCTCTTACCTCTTTCACTACTACTTTTGGAAGTTTCCTGCATAAAATAGAGAGATCTCGCAGCTACTTGGTGGGGTCGGCAGATCTCGACTGGAGTGCCTTCTAAACTACGTTGCACTCTTGTGGAACTAATTGTAGGTATACGCAATTAGTTCTTGTTGTCTTTATATATTGTATGTAGAGTCCGATCGGTACAGTATTTTTGATTCACTGATTATGTCCTGGGTACTCTCTTACAATCTCCCACTAGTTAAGTACGCATCCACAGACGGGATCAATTGAAATCCATCGTGTTCCAGCGGTTTGTTGTATCGCCAAAAGATTCTCATCTGTGATACTGATAATTGTAGGTATTTTGTCTTATCGAGGAGCGGTGAAAGAAGTTGTGCGTTTATTAAAACATGAACTGCAGAAGGGCTGATAATTAGTCACAAGAATGAGAGAGTGTAAAATTGATGGAGTAACAAGAACATGGTATGAGGATTAGGTGTCGAATTTTTCGCTTACAAAGAGCATAAACTTAGTTATATTTGCCGACCGTAAAATGCGTTATCTGCATGAATAGCACGCATTTTCTTCAAATTGAGTTCAAGGTGAGCTATTATAGCTTTCACACCTTCAAAAATTGTTTTTGCATTACTTGAGTGAGTCTCTAAATGTTTCAGAAATGTTTAAACTACACACCCTTTATTTTCTGTGAAGTATGAAATACAAATACCTGAAGTACAAAGTACAAACACATGAAATACAAAACACACACACGTAGTTTTTTCGTAATAGTGACAGAAGTGCTGTACTCCACATGCATGCTGTACGAACTATCACCAAAATCGTGTTTCAACAAAAATTTAATTTGAGGACATATTATATTTTGTACTAATTCGCTGCATTTTGTGTGATGTGTTGTCAGATCATTTCTTTGGAAACAACATTTGTTCAGCTTACTGAGACAATCAGCACACTGCATAGCACCATGCGTACTCACAAATAATGCCATCTCGGATTCGGCTCTGTTTAATGTGACGCATAGAATTTTAGGTTGAAAATTGAGCTTAGAATATCTCGCACAAGAAAATGGTTAAGCCGATTTTACATGCTTGTCGGATTTAGATTGACCTGTCAGTCCTGGTTAGTTGAATATGATATGACATTGCCAAAAACAATATTGCACGTTTGTTTTATCTGTCGGCATCTTTTAAATCCAATCTTTTAACTTCTTCTATATGTTGGATTTCTAACATACTGGATTAACTGCAGGACAGTAACCAGTTCAGTGTAGAACCAGTTACAGCTGTAGGGTTCAGTTTTCATTTAACTGATGACTAGTTTCTAGTTACCTGAACCTATGGCAGAGAAAGTGGTATTTTCCGAAACAGAATATATGTCGGTATTATACATGTAGGTATATAACAACGTCAAGTTTAACCATGAACAGAGACAGAACAAATATATGTCTGTTCTCTCAGTGTTCATGGTTAAAACTGACTTTCATATGTGTATACATGCAATCTTGTTTCTTCCGACGACACCCTTTGAATCTAGTCTTTTAATACTTCATCTGTTAATCATTCTTCTCCAATGTTAGTTCTGCAGTGATGTTCATGGTTACACTTTACTTTCTTACACGTATACGTACAATCTTGACGTGGTTCGCGTGCTATTTCGGAGGATTCCATTTTGTCTGCTTGGATGATTTCAAAATGAGTTCATGTAACCCAAAATTAGTCATTAATTGAGTGAAAAGTGAATTTAGCAAATTTGGCTTTTTCTGTATCGAACTTCTCATATTCAACTAATCGTGACTGACAGGTCATTCCAAATCTGACAAATATGAGAAAACTGCAGTCTAAACAGAGTTTTCAGACTAAAATTCTATCAGTCACAAGAATAGAGCCGAGGAGGGAATAAATTCATCTGTGAGTACGCATTGCGCTATACAGAGTGCTGATCATCTCAGCGAGCTGAACAAATGCTGTTTCTAAGGAAATGACCTGAAAATACATCGCCCAAAATGCAGTGAAGTGGTACCATCAGCATTTTTTAAGAACCTACACACGTCTAAGAAAACATTGTGCTTATTCAAAGCGAAAATTCTTGTATAAATGCACTGAAAACGATTA
The DNA here is from genome assembly GCF_021461385.2 of Schistocerca piceifrons. NCBI lineage: Eukaryota > Metazoa > Arthropoda > Insecta > Orthoptera > Acrididae > Schistocerca > Schistocerca piceifrons. The sequence goes on from NC_060140.1 coordinate 158,493,490, forward strand.
GAGTCTGCCAGCAGTGTATAGTTAATAAAGCGAAAGGCTATAATGGCGCTGCAGACTGTACAGTAGCTAGTGAAAATATGTTTTAAAGCAACCCATTGTGGTCCCACCACAGTCTGTTACTGCGTAAGACGTCACTCACAGGCAATAACGTACAGAATACTGATCGTTAAACAACGTGTTGAGCTTTCTATTCTAAAAGTAAATACAGAATGCTAATTACATTATCAACTCAATGGAATCACCTGTTTTTTCGACTGTATCTTCGTAACAATGTGAAATAAGTTAATTACAGTATTAACTGTGTTTAATTTATTAATACAGAGCAATAAGAGAAATCTGCCATATTTCCAGCTGTCGGGTGAGAATAATATTTTCTGGCTTTAAAAATACAAATATGCCAGAATCAGCCGAAAATCGGTTGGGTTGGTAACGCCGTCCCTGGACGTAAAAGTATGTTTGTGTTTTATATTGTTATAACTTATCGTTCTCCACCTCTAAAACTGCATCTAATGTTGTGTAGCAAACTGGAAATACAAACAACTCAGTCATTTACTTCAGCTGTCTTTCACTATGTAGTATAAAGCAGGTTTCTATCTTACAGTAATCTCAGAAGGTACAGGGGTTGATTTCAGTGCAGTTCTCATATTGTATAACTGGGTTCTTTAGCATGTATATATATAGTGAGAAAGGCTCATATTCAATATTTCACATGTTTACCACAAATTTCAGAAGAAACCAAAGAGGATATATCAGAAGACACTAAATATATTACAATGCAACCAAGTGGAAGTGTTATCTCAAACAGTTCCTAAATCAACGCCTCGGCAGAACACTACTAAGAACAAAATTCTGTTACTAGAATCTGGGTTCAATAGCTTGCTGTTAGCACGTGATGTTTCCGTTTTCACATGAAGCAACTAAAAGGATAACAGTACTAAGATAAGCTATTCAACAGGAAAAGATGTACTGAAGTGAAAGATAAGCGCAGCCAAACGACAGGAAAAAACTTAGTGACTCCAAAAAAAAAATTTATAAATTTTTTTAAAGTAAACCCATATCAGCAACAGATCGTAAAATTCAAAATACTGTTGTTCGCCCTAGGGTAGAAGAAAATCAATACGGTTCATCCCATCTCAAAAAGGAGGTTGTAGTTTCTGTGTAGCTGACCAAAGATGCACTGAAATTATAAGGTGCTGCTAACATTCGACGAATTACAAGCCGATCTACGTAGAGAAGGCTCTACACTATCAATCGATCAGGCTTACATTTAACACTCCTTTACAGACGAATCAATATAGAGAAACGAAAAAAAAAAACACATGGTAACTATCCCTGTTAAAGCATGCAAATCAGGTTCTACGCTTCGTGTAAAGCACTGTATGAAACCTTGAAGCTTCATCTTCAATTTTGGGCGCCGGTCATGAATTCTTTTTACCTTTGCTTTACAAAGTACTTGTGCCATTAGTTATTACAGAAGCAAATGCACAATCACATATATTAATGTAACTTAACAACTGTGTAAAATTACCCGATGATGAATTAGTGGTAGCTGAAAAACGCTAATGTCGTGAAACAGATGTACATGGACTTTCTGAATTATCACCTTCCGAAAAATTAAACAGAATCTGAGATGGTTTCCTAAGACATATGTTTATATTCAGTTGCGATTGTGGTCCAGACGAAGATCGACGATACGAGTGACGCATAGTTTGAGCTGTACAACGTTTTTAAAGATTTTGACTTTGGGGCTACTTTTCTTTGAGTTATCAGTCTCCTGACTGCTTTGATGTGGCTTACCACATATTCCTCTCCCGTGCCAACCTCTGTATTTCAGAGTAGCACTTGCAACCAAAGTACTCAATTATCTGTTGGATGTGTTCCAATCTCTGTCTTCGTCAACATTTTCTGCCCTCTACAACTCCCTCTAGTATCATGGACGACATTTCCAAATGTCTGCCGACCGGGGTGGCTGAGCGGTTCTAGGCGATCAGTCTGGAACCGCAAGACCGCTACGGTCGCAGGTTCGAATCCTGCCTCGGGCATGGATGTGTGTGTTGTCCTTAGGTCAGTTAGGTTTAAGTAGTTCTAAGTTCTAGGGGACTGATGATCTCTGCAGTTAAGTCCCATAGTGCTCAGAGGCATTTGAACCATTTGAACACAAATGTCTTAAAAGATGTCCTATCACCCTGTCCCTTCTCCTTGTAAGTGTTTTACACATATTCCTTTCACCTCCGATTCTGTGCAGATCCTCCTCATTCCTTACCTCATCAGTGCACCTAACTTTCAACATTCGCTTGTAGCACCATATCTCAAATGCTTCGACTCTACTTTGTTCCGGTTTCCCCACAGTCCATGTTTTACTACCACTGTGTTCCAAATGTACATTCGCAGAATTTTCTTAAATTAAGGCCTATGTCTGATAGTTGTAGACTATTCTTGGCCAGGAACGCCCTGTTTGCCAGTGGTGGTTGCTTTTGATGTCAACCTTGCTCCGTCCGTCATTGGTTATTTTCATGCGCAGATAGCAGAATTCCTTAGTTTCATCTACTTCGTGATCAATAATCCTGGTGTTAAGTTTCTGATTGTTCTCATTTCTGCTGCTTCTCATTACTTTTGTGTTTATTCGATTTACTCTCTATCTATATTCTGTACCCATTAGGCCGTTCACTCCATCCAGCATATCTTGTAATTCTTCGTCACTTTCACTGAGGACAGCAATGTCATCAGCGAATCAAATCATTGATATCCTTTCGTTTAAATTTTAATTCCACTCCTGCTACATTCTTCTATTTCCATCAGGTATAGATTGAGCAGTAAGGGCTGAAGGCTACATCCCTGTCATACACGTTTTTTAATCCGAGCATTCAGTTCTTGATCGTCCAATTTTATTATTCCCTCTTGTCCATTGTAAATATTGTATCACCCGTCTTTCACTAAGGATTACCACTATTTTCCACAGAATTTGGAGAATCTCGCACCATTTCACATTGTGGAACGCAATTTCCAGGTCGGCAAATCCTAGGATCGACTCTTGATATTTCTTTAGTTTTGCTTCCATTATCAACCGCAGCGTCGGAATTGCCTCTTTGGTTCCTTTCACCGATGAGTGTCGCATATTCCTTCAAACAGACAATCATCTGTCAGACGGAACGCCTTAGATACACTGTCCAGCGAGTGCACCAAGACGGATGTTCCCTGATTTTTTAGGTGACATTATGTCGGGCTGACGTACGCCGCTGGTCGTCGTGGAATACGCCGTAACGGCTGTTCTGTACGTGAATGCTATCCTCCAACCGGTAGTGCTACCATATCGGCAGCATATTGGTGAGGCATTCGTCTTCATGAACGACAATTCGCGCTCCCCGTCGTGCACACCTTGTGAATGACTTCTTTCAAGATCACGACATCGCTCGAGTAGTGGCCAGCATGTTCTCCAGACATGAACCTTATCCAACATGCCTGGGATGGATGGAAAAGGGCTGTTTACGGACGACGTGACCCACCAACCACTCTAAGGGATCTACGACGAATCGCTGTCGACGAGTGGGACAATCTGAATCAACAGTACCTTGATGAACTTATGGATAGTATGACACGACGAATACAGACATTCATCAATGCAAGAGGACGAGCAACTGGGTATTAGAGGTACTGGTGTGTACAGCAATGTAGACCACCACCTCTGAAGATCTCGCTGTATGGTGGTACAACATACAACATGTGGTTTTCATGAGCAATAGAAAGGGCGGCAGTGATGTTTATGTTGATCTGTATTCCAATATTCTGTACAGATTCCGGAACTCTCGGAAAGGAGGTGATGTAAAACTGTTTTTGATGTGTGTATTATCGTAAATTCTATAGTTTCACTGTTGACAACCTTTGACACATTGTCGTGACCAACGTTGAAGGCTTGCCTGAACAGCGCTACCCGAACGTTCAACGTTTCGGTAATTCAGACTGTTGTTCCACAAGCTGGAACTGTATATCATGGTTGAATCTTGAAATGTTTACGAAAGGACGTTGCACGAGTATGGTAGATTCATAGTTTATCTACTTCCCCGACAGGGACCCTGTGTATCTATTGTTAAACGCCAGCTGCTATCACAGCTCTTGTTCCGTCAGCACTGTCGAGCCACGACGCTGCTGCCCATGCAACCCTCCGCAGATAGCGAAGACAGAACAAGAAATGAAGACATAGGAAGTGATCTGGAAGTTCAACCATTAACTGAAAAGTAATCAATCCAAAGACAGCAGGTTAGGAAAGAGCATGTATTGCGTATTTAACCTGAGAGAATTGCTGGACAGGCAGTGGAATAAAATCGAATCGGAAGGAAGAGCGTGGAGAGCCGAGGAAGAAATGAGGAGGCCGGAACAGGCCACAAGGCTTCATCCTAGATTCGTAGAGAAGAAGAAGAAGAAGACCGTTCTCAATCTTAAAAGTTGTGTGAGGTTACTGGAACTCATTTTTTACTCCGAATTGTCTTTGTAATTACACCTAAAGGAGTTGAAGGCAAGGGCCCAGAAGGCACTGAATTTCTTGACGTGTCATAACCACAGATCTTGACGAGTGGATAGGGCTCGTCCACTCCGGATTAATGCGATCGCCTCTGGACTGTGGATGCACAGTCTACAGAGCAGTGCGGCCATTATTCCTGCAGATCATTGACACCATACACCAGGAGGGTTCAGGGTAGCCATGGATGTTTACAGGACCAATTCTATACAGAATCTCTGTGTTGAAGCTGGTGAACCGCCGCTTACATTCCGACGGCGTCTCTTCATTGTGCGTCACGCGTGTATGTTCGTCGGTACTCCGAATCCACCAGTATACCTCATCTTTGCTCTTGCAGATATGGAACGCCTTCTTACCAATCATCGATAGACAACGAGGCTGTTTAGGATCCATGCTGATCACTTGCCACCCAAGTCCTGCATTTTAACCTCCTGCCACTCTGGTTACTATATATGTCGAGAAAAACATCTGATTTAGTGTAGCACAGGAGAGGTTACATTCCTGCGGCTGTTTTTAATACATTCTCTTACATAATTTTAACTTAGGACCTCAACTCTAGAGCTGTATTTACAAATGGGTCAAAACAGCTGTTGTTTTTTCCTGATCGTGGCTTCAGGGTCCGACACCCTGTAGACTTTACTGTCTCCGAGATGGACGTATGATCGATCGAACTGCACTGAAGCGGAAATGTTTCCAGTGCTAAATTTCTTGTATATTCCGATTCTCTGAGTGCCTTTCACTCTCTTTAACTCTTGTATCCAGCAGGTGAAGTAGTTCAGAATATCCAGAACGTCCTCCTCCAACTACGGGACTGGAGAAGGACTCTTTCTGCTGAATGTCAAGATACGTGCGTACTGCGGGGTACGAAAGTGTGCATGTGGCCAACAATAACACACGTCACTATCCTCATTTAGTTCAGTTTGCCAATCCCTCCTGCAAGCTATTGCCTCGTTGTTGACCTCCAGATCCGCACGCAGGTGTGCCGCGCAGGTGAGATGAGGTTCTTCTCACTCGCCATCGTATAGAGCACAGAGATTTGTCTCATGTCCTCTTGTTCCAGCGAGAGGACGCTACCATGTGTGGTGCGTACGGCGTACAGATCGCTGTGGACCAGACGGCAGCATTTGCTGACAGACCTGCTCTCTGTTCTAAGTGACATTCAAAACGAACTTGGTTAGAGGTTTAAGGTTTAATGATATGTTTCCTAAAGTTTTAGGTGATGTTTCTAATGTGTTCACACTATGAATGGCTTACCCAGATTTCCCTACAACTACTAATATATCTCCTCCCTCGTTTTTCTTGTTTTTCTGTCAGTTTTAGCACCTTTAGCGTATTTTTCAGACTGGCTCAACCTTGTTTGTGTAAGTTTGCTGCATGTCTCACAGTCTCACGTCCAAAATGAGATGTACTAAGTAGATTACCGAGCGAAGAGGCGCAGTGGTTAGCACACGAAACTAGCATTAGTTTCAAATGGCTCTAAGCAGTTTGGGACTTAACATCTGAGGTCATCAGTCCCCTAGACTGAGAACTACTTAAACCTAACTAACCTAAGGACATCACACACATCCATCCCCTAGGCAGGATTCGTACCTGCGAACGTAGCAGCAGCGCGGTTCCGGATTAAAGCGCCTAGAACCGCTTGGACACAACAGCCGTCTCGAATTCTGGAGGACGACGGTTCAAACCCGCGTCCGGCCATTCTGATTTAAGTTTTCCGTGATTTCTCTAAATCGTTTCACGGAAATGCCGCGATGGTTCCCTTCAAAGGTCACAGCCGATTTCCATCCGCATCCTTTCCTAATCCGATATGACCGATGACGTCACTGTTTGGTCTACTCCTCCAAACCAACCAACTAAGTAGATTATTTCTACCTAAATGTGAGACTATTCTTAAGTACGTTACCTCTTCCATTATTTCAGAAAATGATGTCGGTAAAAAGAAGCTGGTTGACAGTTATTTTAGTCTGGCTGAACACTGGTACGTTACAATCTGTTTAGGAAAATTCCGTGATGCTTTACGCTAGATCAGAGAGCAGTTAGCACAACTATTCAGAATTATGTTCAAAATTTCATCATCACCACATGACATCTTGTTTTGAGAACCTCTAAAACATCCATCCATTTCAGAGGGCGATGTTGATGGTCCCTCTAGTTTTCCGGAATGACGCTGTAACATGTACCATTGCTCATCGATGAAACTATTGAATCCTTGCTTTTTCCTGCCACACTTAGAAAGTTATAGATAAATATACACGAAACTAGCGAATTATCCGTCACAGAAGTGCCTATCATTCTAATTACGTATGTTATCTTCTGCATTGGCTGTTCTGTTTCTTGCTTCAGATTGCCCCATAGAGCTTTAATATCTTTACTTTTTTACTGATTTATATCATGATGTTTATTCTTCTGGAAATTTTTAGGATTTCTTCAAAGTGATACAGCACTTTTTGTATGATGCAAGTACCACCGTGTCCTGAATTTTTTGACCATGTTAAATATTCTTTACCTCTTGCGCGGCATCTCGATATTGTTTGATATACCTTTTGATGGACTTTCTGGATAACATTTTAAGAAATCCGCCTTTGAATACTGCACAGCGATAAAAGCTACAGAAATACCGTTCGTGAGGCTTATGCTACTTCATGTGACGTCAGTCCGTATTTTACTTATTTATCGTAAGATGATACAGAGCTTGGATCAAATACATAATTTTAGGAGTATACAGTGTAAGAAATGACAAGCAAAATACAGATAGAGAATAAAATGTCCAAAGTATTATGCTGAATTATGTACACATCACACAAGTTGCTAGATTTCTAAGTCCAATCTGTTGATCCAGTTGATCCCTTCAGTTGATGCATTGTGGATGTCATTTATTGAGCCCCTGAAGGCTCGTTTCAGGCGTTCACCAACTATACGATTTATTGTTTGCAGGGCAGCTCCACTGTCAAAATCTGGAGATGTTTCCCAGCCCCATTTGTGCTTTAGATATCCGCAGTTCGCTTATCCTGTTCGGATGCGGTAGATGGTTCTCCACCGACGTCTGGGGAGTGTGAAACCTGGAACTCGCATGGAAGGCTTTTCAACTAGATGACCGTTGAACACTAACGAATCTTCCCACTGACTTCTCCACACTTAATTGATGTTAAAGTCGGAGGCAAAACACACCCGGCGTATTCTCTCATAGGTGTTACCACAATACAGAACTCCCCATATTTGTTCTCAGGATGCAGAATGTGTAGGAACTATTTTTGCTCCACTGCGTCTAGAAATTACACGGAGTTTCTGAGACATTTCGTGCATTTGTCAAGTGTTACAGATGTCTTTCTCCCTGTGGAGAAAATCCCTCAGGTCAAGGCTCCATAGATCTTTGAGAGTAGGCTAAATCTCACTATTATACTCAATGAATTGGATGCCAGTTGTTATTAATTGGCGAAAAACGTAACAGATAAAACCATTAACTGCTCTAGCGAGCCGGCCAGAGTGGCCGAGCGGTTAAAGGCGCTACAGTCTGGAACCGCACGACCGCTACGGTCGCAGGTTCGAATCCTGCCTCGGGCATGATGTGTGTGATGTACTTAGGTTAGTTAGGTTTAAGTAGTTCTAAGTTCTAGGGGACTTATGACCACAGCAGTTGAGTCCCATAGTGCTCAGAGCCATTTGCTCTAGCGAGTTATCAAACGTATGCCGATAATGTGATACGTAACACAAGTACCGATACGTAACTGTTGAAGTCCTTGTGCACTATGTAAATGTTACAGGCGCCTATTACGTAATGCAACCTAAGCATTGTTTTATTTCCTTATTTATTTATTCCTTTAACCTGATCTGATAAGGGCCAGAAGGCTCCCTCTTATATAGGATCAGGATTGCACACATACTGTGCCATTTTTACATCATAGTTACCTAAAGAATAACAATTTTCATGTGATATCTGTTTTTTTAAATAATTTGTGTGTCTCAACTTGCAGTGTGAGTTAGTTATACTGATTATGAGCTAATAAATTTAATGATGGGAGTACTTGAACTACTACAGCTGCTATCACTGATAGTGATAATAATAATAATTATTATTATTACAATAATAATGACTACAATTCTGACATAACAATGTACAAGGGTTGGCACTTAAATAGAGGCAACTATTTATTCACAACCGATGCAAAAGAGTTACATGTTTGCATCTGTTACTGTCCTCAAAGTAGTCACTAGCGTTGTGTAGAACCCGTTGCCAGCGATTTGGAAGGCGTAGTATACCTTTAGCACAGCGTGTGCGGATGGAGCGGTCTACTGCCTGTCGAATCTCTGGAACAGTTCTGAAACGAGTGCCACCAATTGGTTCCTTCATCTTCGGAATCAAATCAAAGTCACAAGGACTTACGTCCGGGGAGTTTGCTGGATGGTACAGTACTTCCCAGTCCAGCCGTCCGAACAGAGCAGCCACAGCTTGCACTATATTTGCCGGCGCATTGTCGTGCCAAATGATGAGTGGGCTGTGCAGAAAGTGTCGCCGCTTCTATCGCAAAACTGGTCATTTTTGGAATATCACCTGCGACTAGCTTTGCGAAAGAAGCGACGACACTTTCTGCGCAACCGACCCATCATTTGGCACGACAATGCGCGGGCGCATACAGCGCAAGCTATGGCTGCTCCGTTCGGTCGATGGGACTGGGAAGTACTGTGCTATCCACCATACTCCACGAACTTAAGTCCTTGTGATTTTGATTTGATTCCGAAGATGAAGGAACCACTTCGTGGCATTTGCTTCGGAATTATTCCAGAGATTCGACAGGCAGTAGACCGCTCCATTCGCACCGTCAACAGAACAGGCTCTGCTAACAGTATACTAGCCCCAGTGTTATGCAGTGCACAGCTAGCGCATCACAGCTTCATCGAAAAGCTTAGCGTTTATTTACTTTCAGGAAGAGAGTCAATAATGGATAAAAAAAATGTTCTTAAGTCATATAAAATGAAAGAAGTTAGTTTTCATGGAATCAATGCGGTTTAATATTACTTCACAAAGCGTAATATCATCACAGTAGTTCTAAGGGGTGTAGGACGTGGCGATTGATTTCGTTAGCATATTAGTTTCACAATGCTTTGAGATCCATATGCGTTGCAGGAGCTACGTTTCTTGCGTGAAAATACTAAAAGAACGCCATGCTCCATGCGCAGGAGTGGAGCTACGTCAGCAGTTTACCTAAATTATATTTTATAAATGGAACCCATCATACTTCGCTCTTTGACACAGTCGAAACATAACTAGTGAAAAAGCGCTGAACGTGAATGGACACTTATTTTGTCGACACCCAGTAGCTTCCTAGAAAATCACAGTCAAATTTTTGACGCTATTTTATCAATTAGCTCGCATAGACTTAAATAGAGGCAATCAGTTGCGTAGCGTGGAATTTTTGTTCTCTGTGTCCAGATTCAGTTTTATGATGTTCGTTTCTTTATTGCCGCAAAATTATGTGACATTAATGGCAATAGTACTTTATGTGAACTTCAGAGAAGTGAAGGAACTGTTAAAAGAGAAAGAAGCGTTTAAGATATAATTAAAAACAGATTCTGTCGTCACAAAACGTACACAAGCTTATACGAAAAACATATAAGCTTAATTTTTTTCGATTTTCTGTACATAAGCTATAAGAAAGTCAGTGCATTCCCTAGAGTGACGTATATCATGAACACATTCAAAGCATAAAAGTGGGAAGATGCATACAACAGTGCTTTATTTGCACGGTTTTCGTTTGTGATCTGAAAATACGAATATATTTTATCTGCAGCTTATGAAATTTGATTACAATGTGCGACCATCAACAAAAGGTATTGTGTTGTCTTTTCATTTACATTTCTGAATAACAGGTGGTGAAAATGCAAGCGTTGACAATGAAAAGTGTTTTCAAATAATTTATATTAAAATGACTGTTACTCGTTTATAATGTTAATAACATCTGGTGAGGCTAACAAAGCGAATTCCTTCGGGGAATGAGCTTTTTAATTTACAGTTCGCTTGACCCAGAACACTAAAAAAACCTATGACATCTGCTGAAGAAGGCAACCGCACAAAACATTTTCTCCTCTCTTTGCTGATGATGTTGGAGGAGTTGTAGTCAGTCCACCTGGTTATCATTCGTAACTACGCTTTAGAGTCAAGTCGTAGTTGCAGAAACACGAATAAAACTCACTAGCGTTTACTAGGTATTTCTGCTCGAAGTCAACCCATTGGTAGCCGGCGATGCCACATCTACGAAGGGAGATCTTCGCCTTAGCCAGCCACCTCAAGAAACACATTGGTTGAGGATACTTCTACTGCCTGCCCTTAGTCCAACCTTGTAGAATATGTTTGGCAACAATCTGACCGTCGATTTCCATCCTGGATCTTATAGAAATTATCCTGGAATATTCACTAGATATTATCTCGTCACTTGGATAAATCTTCTCAATTATTTCCACTTAAGGGATGACGCAAAGGTAGACAACTTCTGTTTTTGAGTCCAGGAAGCTCGCTGTAACAAAATGGTTCAAATGGCTCTGAGCACTATGGGACTTAACATCTATGGTCATCAGTCCGCTGTAACAGGCATTGCTACTTACTTCGCCGTTTACATCGCAATGAATTCTCGGCCTTAGACATCATTTGGACAACAATAGAGGGCTGCCTGCCACAGGTATGTGCTAGCTAAGCGGTAACGTGTTTACTCTTTAAGCGCAATTATAATGTTGTATACCTTCATGTATTAACAGTATTGTCCAAATAGCTTTAATATATTTCTCAATACTTAAACGTGTAGTACGCGAGGTATATACAAATTTGGCGCGAAACAGTATTTTATGTCAAACAACAACAAAATCTACAAGTAATGGTGGAAATTACTTATAGCGACGTCTAGTGCGCATGCCTTCGTGTGAGTCTAATTACTCCTTAGACTGAATTACCGACCCTCATGGGTACCTAGCGGCATTTTCCTCCGGGTCCTACAGCCACTCCTAATGTTAACGTTCCAAGAGCGTATGTTACTAGCAGATTTTAAGAAAATATTACTTCCTCCTGCGTATATTTTCGAGAAGTCTGTTGTTGTTGTGGTCTTCAGTCCAGAGACTGGTTTGATGGAACTTTCCACGCTACTCTATCCTGTGTAAGTCTCTTCATCTCCGAGTAACTACTGGAGCTTACATCCTCCAGATTCTGCTAAGTGTACTCATCTCTTGGTCTCCCTCTACGATTTTTACCCTGTATGTTTCCCTCCAGTACTAAATTTGTGATCTATTGATGTCTCAGAACGTGTCCTAGCAACAGATCCCTCCTTCTAGTCAAGTTGTGCTACAAACTTCTCTTCTCCCCAATTCTATTCAGTACCTCCTCATTAGTTACGTCATGTACCCATCTAATCTTCATTATTATTCTGTAGTACCGCTTTTCGAAAGCTTCTATTCTCTTCTTGTCTAAACTATTTATCGTCCATGTTTCACTTCCGTACATGGCTACACACCGTACAAATAATTTCAGAGAAGACTTCCTGGCACTTAAATCTATACTCGATGTTAACAAATTTCTCTTTTTCAGAAACCTATTCCCTGCCGTAGCCAATCTACATTTTATATGCTCTCTACTTCGACCTTTAACAGTCATTTTTCTGCACAAGTAGCAAAACTCATCTACTACTGAAAGTGTGTCATTTCCTAATCAAGTTAGCTCAGCCTCACCTGATGTAATTCGACTACATTCCATTATCCTCGTTTTGACTTTGTCGATGTTCATCTTATATCCTCCTTTCAAGACACTTTCCATTGTGTTCATGTGCTCTTCCAGGTCCTTTGCCGTCACTGACAGAATTAAAATCTCATCGGCAAACCTCGAAGTTTTTATTTCTTCTCCATGGATTATATCCCCTACTTACAACTTTTCTTCTGCATCCTTTACTGCTTTCTCAGCGTACAGATTGAATAACATCGGAGATGGCGACAAACCTGTCTCACTCCCTACTCAACCTTTCATGCTCCTCGACTCTTATAACTGCAGTCTGGTTCCTGTAAGAACTGTAAATAGCCTTTCGCTCCATGTATTTTACCTCTTCCACCTTAATAATTTTTAAGATTTCTCTAAGTCTACAAACGCTAGAAATGTAGATTTACCTTTCCTTAATCTATCTTCTAAGATAGGTCGTAGGTAAGAATTGCCTCGCGTGTTCCAACGTTTCTATGGAATCCTAACTGATCTTCTCCGAGGTCAGCTTCCACCAGATTTCCATTCGTCTTTAAAGAATTCGTATTAGTATTTTGCAGTCATGACTTATTAAACTGATAGATCGATAATTTTCATACCTGTCGACATCAGCTTTCTTTTGGGATTGGTATTTCGCCTTCTTATGCATCTTGCTCACCAGATGGCTGGCTTCCCCAAGGCTGTCAGTAGTTGTAGTGGTATGTTGCCCGTCCCGGGGCCTATCAAATTCTTCACACAGTATCATATTTCCCATTTCACCTTATTCTACGTCCTCTTCCATTTCCGTATTATTGCCGTCAAGTATGTCGCCGTTGTATAGACCCTCTACATACTCATTCCACTCTTCTGTTTTCCCTTCTTAGCTTAGGATAGGTTTGCCATCTGAGCTTTTGATATTCATACAGAAGGTTCCCTTTTCTGCAAAGGTCTCCTTCATTTTCCTGTAGGCAGTATCTATCTTACCCCACATCCTTACATTTGTCCTCTAGCCATCCTCGCTCAGCTATTTTGCACTTCCTGTCGATCTCATTTTTGAGACGTTTATATTCCTTTTAGCCCGCTTCATTGACTGCATTTTTATATGTTCTCGTTTCATCAATTAAATTGCCTATCTCTTCTTTTACCCAAGGATTTCTACTAGCCCACGTCTTTTTACCTAATTGATCCTCTTCTGCATTCACTATTTCATCTCTCAAAGCTACCCATTCTTCGTCTACTGTATTTATTTAACCTAATGCTCTCTCTGGAACTCTCTACAACCTCTGGTTCTTTCAGATTATCCTGGATCCATCTAGTTAAATTCCTACCTTTTTGGAGTTTCATCAGTTTTAATCTACATCTCATAACCAATAAATTGTGGCCAGACTCCACATATGCACGTGGAAATGCCTTACAGTTTAAAACTTGGTTCCTAACTCAGTCTCACCATTATATAAACTAACTGAAATATTACAGTATCTCCAGACCTTTTCCACGTGTACAACCTTATTTCGTGATTCTTAAACCAAATGGTAGCTATGACTAAGTTATAATCTGCGCGAAACTCTATCAGGAGGCTTCATTCCTAATCCCTCGTCCATATTGACCTACTACTCTTCCTTCTATTCGTTTCGCTACTACAGAATTCCAGTCCCCTATGGCTATTAAATTTTCGTCTCTCTTAACAATCTGAATAATTTCTTCTGTCGTATCTTATATTTCTTCAATCTCGTCGTCAGTCTGAACAGACTATAAAGGTACAATTTCAATAATTCGAGCTCACAGGGAGGTTTACAAACAATCGTTCTCCCCACACATCAGCCGCCAGTGGAACAGGGAAATGGGACTGTTACAGTGTCTTCTTCCGAATGATATAACGTTGCTTGCATAGTAAAAATTTACATTACGACGGTTTTCAGAAGCATGGCTCTTTTGATGTAGATGGGATGTAGATATACACATATAAAATTTTTTTTTTTTTTGGATCACTTCAGTTCTCAGATCTTCTGAAGATGGATGTTGACTGTGGATATTGTTTCACAGACACAGTGCCCTTGACTGTTCAGAGATGTCACTAAACACGCCCAAAGATATAAAACATCAAGCTAGAGCAGCGCATATTAGACGGAGGGGGTCACACAGCAGGTCAGTTGCAGTCATTCCATCAGGAAGGAAGTACACGACTCGTGTTGTCTGTATTTCAACCATGCCCAGACGGTCAGTACCGCGGTTCGATCGCGTCCCTGTTGTTACGTTGTGCCAGGAAAGGCTCTCAACAAGGGAAGCACCCAGGCGTCTCGGAGTGGACCATCGTATTTTTCTTCCGACGTGGAGGAGTTACAGAAAGACAGAAACTGTCGATGACCGCCCAAGGGCTTCTACTGCAGTGGATGACCGCTACCTACGGACTGTGGATCGGAGGAACCCTGACAGCAACGCCACCATGTTGAATAATGCTTTTCGTGCAGCCAAACGACGTCATGTTACGAGACAAACTGTGAGCAATAGGCTGCATGATGCGCAGCTTCACATACCCCGCCCATGGCAGGGTCCACCTTTGCAAGCACGACAGCATGCAGCGCGGAAATGATGGGCCCAATAACATGCAGAATAGACTGCTCAGAATTGGCATTACTTTCTCTTCACCGATGAGTGTCGCATACGCCTTCTACTAGACAATCGTTGGAGATCTGTTGGGAGGCAACCCGGTAAGGCTGAATGCCTTAGACACATTGTCAAGCGAGTGCTGCAAGGTTCCCTGCTGTTTTGTGGTGCCATCGTGCGGGGCCGACTTACGCCGCTGGTAGTCATGGAAGGCGCCGTAACGGCTGTACGGTACGTGAATTCCATCCTCAGACCGATAGTGCAAATCATATCGGCAGGATATTGGCGAAACATTCGTCTTCGTGGACGAAAATTCGCGCCCCCATCGTACACATCTTGTGAATTACTTACTTTAGGATAACGACATCGCTCGACTAGAGTGGCCAACATGTTCTCCAGACATGAACTCTTTCGAACGTGCCTGGGATAGATAGAAAATCGCTGTTTATGGACGACTCTGTGGGATCTACGCCGAATAGCCGTTGAGTAGTGGGACAATTTGGACCAACAACGCCTTGATGAATGTCTGGATATTAAGCCACGACGAATACAGGCAAGAGGACGTTCTGTGGCGGTCCTGATTGCTGTACACACAGGTACCTTTAACACTCTATTAGAGGTACCGGCGTGAACAGCAATCTGGACCGCCACCTCTGAAGATCTCGCAGTATAGTGGTACGACATGAAATGTGCGGCTTTCATGAGTAATAAAAAGGGCCGAAATGACGTTTATGTCGTTCTCTATTCCTATTTTCAGTACAGTATACGGAACTCTCGGAACCGAGGTGGCGCCAAACATGTTTTGCTATGTGTAGATCGATGCATTATCAGAAGGTAGACGGTCTTCACGTATTAGTGTGAATTAATATTATTTATACCATATTCTCTCTATCCTTAAAATTTATGCCAAATAGGTCCATGGCAGCTAAAGCTATCCGGAGTGAAAATATTACAGTGTGCATAATAAGAACGGCAAACATGATTTCACAGGGGTTTTGACAGTTAGTAACAAACTGACAGCCTTTATGAGCAAAAGTAGAATGTATAATAGAACAGCATTAGCATTAGAGTTTCGTAGAGTGCTGTCAGGAACGTAGATATGTTACACGGTCCAGTCACGTTAATTTGACCACCTGTCAAATGTCTGAATCAATAATTTCTGCAGCGTGGACGTCCAGGAGGAGTCAGTAAGGTTGAGGTAACAAGGTTCTGGAAGGAGCCGACAGGGATGCAGAGCCTGCCAACACCAGTGTCGGGGCCAGTTGAGCTAGGTGTCTCGGTTTAAGATGCAACGCGCAATCAGCACGATCGCTGTGGTCCAATGGGTTGTTGGCTGGGTTTAAAGGCGGGGAGTCTGGTGACCACCGGAGTAAGGTAAACCCATACTGGGCACTTTTCACACCACGTACGTACACTGCGAGCTGTGAGACACATAGCATTGTCCTGCTGGTAGAAGCGTCTGTGACGACGGAAAAGTGTTGATTCACTCTGTGCCTTCCTGAACGACGAGATCACCCAGGGCATGCTGCAAAAGCTTTCCACTGTCCATTACGCTTCCTCCTCCGCCATGGACTCTTCCGACGAATATTGATTTATCTAAAAAAACAACTCAGTGATATTCCAGTTTTGGTGTTGGCGTCCATATCCTAGCCTTCGCCGCCGATGAACAGCATTCAGGATAGGTGCATGAAGAGTGTGCCTGTTGTGGAGGGCCATACGCATCAACCACGGCGACACGCGAACGGTTTACAAACTTAGCCGTTTGAGTAAAGTTTTCGCTGTTGGCCCGAAATCCAATATACATGCTCTTCTGGACGTTAGAAGAATCACTCCGATTCTGCCTTACGACAAAAAATGCTCTCTTTCCCGCCATTCATCGCCAGACGTTTTATACGCCTTCCACCTTACTGCTGCCACTTGCCGCCTATGAGCCGTTAGTATACGTTGAAGTCGAAATAAGCAGTGGTAACGTGTTTTTGGACCGTGTGTTAGTGATTATTTCAATGTTATTAAAAGTGGAATAGAGTTGTCATAAGGTGACTGTATGTTATAATTAGCAAATTATCAATTTGTGGCGTTGCAGAGCCAATATGTACTGGAAAAACCAAACGTCTGTTTCCCTTCTGAGGAAGGAATAATTTATTGTTGTGGAGAGGTTGATATTCAGGTACCTAAGCACTAGTGCCATTACGCCTGTTAACTACCAAGTTATTTTGTTTGCCAATTACGTTTCTGGAATGTATTTTCTTACAGGAAAAACTTGTAGTAGGCAGGTCGAGCGGATAGCGTTTGGGTAGGATTAGCAAGTGGCCATGTCTTTTCTCTTTGATAGTTCATGTAATAGTCTGCCCTACATGTTTTTCATAGTTTGTGCTATTATGGTGTAATTTGTGTAGGAAATCGATCATCAGCACTGTTGCCGAAATAAATAATGTGAACTGTTGCCGGGGATGCATAATATTACCAGCCAAAGTTATAGTGCTGCAAGAACTGCACCAACATTGCATAAAGAACAGTTCCTGAAGATCGAAAATATTGCGCGTCTCGTTAATCAAAATAATATGACGCTTGAGGATGATATGAAAGCAGATTTGCACCATATTATCCACTGCACTGCGACTTAAAAGGCCAAGTCACTGAATGTTATTTCGCACTTTGTTTTGCAACATGAGAGATAGAACTCTTTTTTAAAAAAGAAAGTGTGATGATTGTGTTCTTTGCAATAATACAGCAATAATTGAATGCAGCAAATCTGTTACACTCTGTTTCCAAATACCTTATATTTACTTTGTTTAAATCGTGTTGAAATATTTTACTTGTAGATAGGATACAAAGCTGCTGTTAATTTTAAACTTCTGTGGTACATTTACATTAGGATGCGGAGAAATGTAATATTATGTATAGCATTGAAACAGTGTTTGATTACCGTAAGTTTCTTAGCTTGTCGACCCAAAAGTAAATTTAAAAACATAATAATAAGTAACTGCACTTCCAACTGAAAAATTACCGTTCCTTCGATTGTCAAAAAGATCGATATTAAACGTCTTATTTGCTTCATTACGGTACTAAACACTAAAGCTGCATTTATTCAAGATTAATTTGTTCACTGTTTCGAGGTAAATGAACAGAATTATTTGCATATGAAGAACGGATACCAATTATGACCATGCAACTTCTATAGAAAGAAATGATAATTAATCAAAATCCTCAGCTGCCAACAGGTGTTGTTGATATACCTCAATGGGGACAGCTTAAAATGTGTGCACCGACCGGGACTAGAACCGGGGATCTCCTGCTTGCATGGCAGACACTCTATCCATCTTTTTCTTTTCTTTTTTAATCTCATTTTGTCCGCTTTCGTTCGTTGCATCTGCTCGGGGCGGACGTCGTAAGACATCCGTATAAGTTCTTTGTTGATCGATTAATTCAGTTTTTTTATTACAGAGGGCTGCTAACCATCTGACCGAACCCGCTGAGCTACCGTGCCGGCACAGCCACCGAAAGCACAGAGCATAGCGCAACTGCAGGGGACTTATCCCTTGCACGCTTCCCTTGAGACCCACGTTCCGAACTGTCCACATCTTACATTCGTAACGTTCCTAAAATATGTTTGCCCAATCACTCATTACTCGCGACAACTAAGGTGACGATTCCCATAAGAGTACGGGCAAAGTGTGCGCGTACGCACAGAAGAATGTCAGTGGCCGGGTAGCCTTTAACTATATGAAGATACTAACTGTTCCGAAAGAACAGATGCCAATGATGACCATGCAGCTTCTCTAGAAAGAATTGATAAATAATCGAAACCCGCAGCTGAAAATGTGTGCCCCCACCGGGACTCGAAACCGGGATCTCCTGCTTACATGGCAGGCGCTCTATCCATCTGAGCGACCGAGGGCACAGAGGATAGCGCGACTGAAGGGCTGTATCCCTTCCAGAATTTGCTCTTAAGTAGTGGTGATTGAATTTAGAAGTCTGAATTCCTTATTTTCAGGGCAAATATACTTAAGGTGAGTTTCTGTTGGTTCCTGGTTCTATTATTGCCCGGTATTATATTGGGATAATCTAGTCATCATATTGATAACTACGGTAAAAGTGAAGTGTTAAATGTTGTTTCTGATGAGAACGACCACCTTAAATTTCCACTAAATGTTCCAAAATAATTTCAATACGCTTAAAAATAGCCAAACGCATGGTTCACGTTTATCATTTGTACGAGAGTTCAGTTTAAGAAAAGACTTTTCTCGAAGTGGAAACTGTATTATTCTTTGCAAGTCTATAGACGCTACGACTGCCACTCAGTTTAGCATGCATGACCAATCACTCGTAATAAATAACGATAAATGCACAAAGTATTAAATAGTAGAAGAGAGGTAAGTAGAGTCGCTAGTTGCAGCGCACAAAATTCTAGCTGACAATGTTTTTGTGGAATAGTTATAGCCAAAAATCAAAAATGTGGATCTCTGAAAGGAAGTTGCTATATTAATGATTATGCGATATCGAATGAAGTTTTACTCTAGGCATTTAAGAATGCTTTAATTTTCCTAACTTTAATCAGGGGTCTGAAAAATCCCTTTTAGTGTGATCAATAAAATTTTCATTAACTGGCCATCTTTCCTTTATTGTATTGCAGCTAATCATATGGTGTGTGCGTGACCACAGACAATCCTATGTGTTTTATTTTATGTGTCTCATTTCGGAAACTCAGTGGCTGTCCCTCGGAAGAGCGTCATTCAGGTCGCTGTTTTAGTGGCCGTCGTAAAATTTCGTCCAAATTGGCAGTGTAGAACGAGTTTTGAATGTCGTTCTGTTGGTCGTAAACTGCTCGTTCACCTGCAATGAGCGATATTTGAAACCGATGGATACGGTTACACCACAAGAAGTGTGGGCATATGTGTGCAAATTTTACCTGCATACCTGGATTCGGTTTCAATAGAAAATGTAGTGACGTAACAAGACTGTTACGCCACACGGTAGTAGCCGAGAGAAAGGCACGCGTACACACACGCCGACGGGCGTCAAGTCTGGAACAGGATAACTATTGAATGGTAGCAAGAAAAGTACGTAGCTGCTTTATACTTAACTTTACTGTCTCCTTGTGATACATCTCTCTTAACTATACAAATGCGACTCGTAAGATACATACACTGTTACAATTGGCGCCTTGCTAGGTCGTAGCCATGGACTTAGCAGAAGGCTATTCTAACTGTCTCTCGGCAGATGAGAGGAAGGCTTCGTCCGTATTGTCGCTAGCAATGTCGTCGTGCAACTGGGGCGAGTGCTCGTCCGTATCTCGAGACCTGCCTTGTGGTGGCGCTAGGTTTACAATTGGCGCCTTGCTAGGTCGTAGCCATGGACTTAGCAGAAGGCTATTCTAACTGTCTCTCGGCAGATGAGAGGAAGGCTTCGTCCGTATTGTCGCTAGCAATGTCGTCGTGCAACTGGGGCGAGTGCTCGTCCGTATCTCGAGACCTGCCTTGTGGTGGCGCTAGGTCTGCGATCACACAGTGGCGACACGCTTGTCCGACATGTACTAAATGGACCGCGGCCGATTTAAGCTACCACCCAGCAAGTGTGGTGTCTGGCGGTGACCACATTCCTCCCCCGCAAATCGGCGAACGGTCGTGAGATAAGGCTTCCGCCCGCCGTGGGGATGACCCCATGTTGACGTATGCGATGAGGTGGGGAGCCTAACAACAGGCGAGGCTGTGCCACCCGCACCCGGCCATTCGGTCCGAGGGGAGCTAGGAAACGCCTGAAAACCTAGTCCAGTGTGCACGTCAACATGCGGTGTATGCGCCTGTAAAGAGACAGGAGGGGCCGAAGGGTCGACCTCCATTGCGTCGGGGTAGCCGACACGCGATGACGTCATGTGGTCCGGAGCGGGCGGGAGTTCCATGGCGGAGGACAGCTGGTCACGGGAAGCGATCGGCGGCGCGTGACCCTGGGAGGCGCTTGGCGGCTGCAGCGAAGCGTCGAATGCGGGCGGCGCCGGCTGGAGTACCGGCGGCTGCGGCGGCGGCGGCGGCTGCGGCGGCACGCGCCATGGGGCAAAATGGAAGGCATCGTCGGTAACACCTGGGGATGAGGCGAGCCAGTAGATGGGTCCCCAGGGCGCTGACCGGACGGCACCGTCGCTGAAAGCAGACGGGGAGCGGCAGAACGCGTGCGACGACAGAGGCGCAGCTGATTGAGATGCCGACGCACCTCACCAGAGGCCCCCAAAACCAAATACATCGCGCGGCCGAGGCAGCGAAGAATGCGCCCTGCGAGCCAACGCCGTGAACCGCGATAGTTGCGATAAAAGACAACGTCGCCTGGAGCAAAAGCAGGAGTCTGCCGCTGCACAGGAACCTGATGCGGCGGATGCAGCAAAGACATCAAGGTGCGATGAGGACGACCGTGGAGCAACTCAGCCGGCGAGCGACCCTCTCAGGGCTGAGAGCGATACGAATACAAAAAGACCAACAACGCGTCCTCCCGAGAATGCAACTCTTTCAATTTCAACATCTGTGACTTGAAAGTCCGGACCAATCGTTCAGCGGCACCGTTTGACTGAGGCGGAAACGGCGCGGATGTCAGATGTTGAATACCATTGGTCTGGCAGAATGACTGAAATTCTGCGGACATGAATTGTGGGCCATTGTCGGAAACAATAGTCTGCGGAAGACCTTCAATGCAAAAGATAGCAGACAACGCTTGGATGGTGGCGGAGGACGTCGTGGAAGACATCCGGACAACAAAAGGAAAATTACTGAAGGCGTCGACCAGAACCTACCATCGAGCATTCCAGAATGGACCAGCAAAATCAATGTGCAAGCGTTGCCAAGGGGAAGTGGCTTTTGGCCATGCAAAGACTTTCTGCAGCGGTGCGGATTGTTGTTCGGCACACGCCATGCAAGAAGAACACATATTCGTAATTGCAGCATCGATTCCGAACCAAGTACAGTGCATACGAGCAAGTTGTTTCGTTCGCACTATACCCCAATGTCCTTGGTGAAGAAGCCGTAAAACAAAGGACTGTAACGAACGTGGGACCACTACTCTGGACTGATCATTATCAGAACGCAACAACAAAACACCACGTCGAACAAAAAGTCTCTCCTTGTGAGCAAAAAAATCGGCGAACCAACGGATCCTCGATCCGAGACTTTGACAAAGGCCATTGCGTAGCAACAAAACGCAAAACGGTAGCAAGGACAGGGTCAGCAGCTGTGGCTGGAGCTACCCGACGAAAATCAATCGGAAACGATTCGACCACTTCATCCGTTTCCGAATCAATGAACATGCAAGCAAGTTCGGAAGAATCGAATGCTTTATCCTCAGCAACAGGCAAACGGGACAACGCATCGGCGTTTCCGTGCTTAGCAGTGGACCGATACAAAATATCGTAGCGGTACTGCGAGAGGAAAATAGACCAGCGAATGAATTTCTGCGCTGTACGCGGAGGTACAGGCTTGTTCGGATGAAAAAGCGATGTCAAAGGTTTGTGGTCTGTGATGATGGTAAAGTGCCGACCATACAAGAAATCATGGAACTTAGTAACACCAAACACGAGAGCCAAAGCTTCTTTCTCTATCTGGGAATAATTTCTTTGCGCAGATGAGAGCAATTTCGACGCAAAGGCAATAGGGCGATCATGCGAGCCAACTTTGTGCGCAAGCACAGCACCGATCCGGAAATCCGATGCATCGACCATCAACAAAAGGGGTTTCCGGGGATCGAATGGCGTAAGGCAAGTATTAGAAAGCAACGCCGATTTCAACTGGCGAAAGGCGCGTTCGCATTCCGTCGTCCAGAGAAACGGAACACCTGCACGGCGTACGCGATGAAGCGGAGCTGAAAGAGAAGAGGCATTGCGCACATTCACTCAGACCTTGTGATTCTAAATCGTGGAATGTTCTTGCGACCTCATCACGCAATGCGTGGGGAACATTGCGCGCTCTGAAAAATTGCTGTTGCGCGTTTACTTGCAGTTCCAATTGTGCTTCATAGTTTTTAGCGCAACCTAAGCCCAGTGCAAAAAGGTCTGCAAATTCTTCACATACACTAGAAACACTGTCTGTAGGCACAGTTTGATTCAGTGATAGGACCTGATTTACAATAGACATGTTAAACAACCGAAATAAATCTAAACCAAACAAGTTCACTGTAGTAGATGAGCGAAGAACGTAAAATGACACAAGTTTTGTTTGTCCCTTGTATGTTGCAAGAAGGCTGCACTGTCCTAACACAGGAATTTTCTGTCCTGAATATGTGGTTAGCTTAACATTTGCGGCACGCAACGGAGGTATGCCCAGTTGTTTGCACGTGTCGTGATTGAGCAATGAAACTGCAGCTCCGGTATCGAGCTGGAATGGTATCACTTTGCCTTCAAAGTCTAAGGCCACAAAAAGTTTGTCCTGCTGACGACAAGAGCGACTGTTTTGTGCAATTTGAACAGACACTGGTACAGAATCACTTGCTAATTGACGTGAATTCCGGCGACGTCGACGCACAGTTTTTGTGGGACGAACACAGTCACTGTTAGAGAAAGTGTCACTGGACGAATCGGAATTAACGACATGAATGTCCATGGGCGAAGGTCCACGATCCTGAGTGTCCTTGGTTCGATTCCGGAGCGAAGCAAAGGGCCTGGAATGATTGTGATTGTCTGATCGGAGCTTTTTCTGGCAAACACTTTGAACATGTCCTTTTCTATTACAGAAAAAGCAAATAGCTTGGCGTGACGGGCAATGTTCACGCGAATGTCTAGTAGCACACCGCGGGCATGATTTCACTGCATTTGTGGGCTGGCGTGGCACACCTGGTTTAGAGCGCGGCGTTAGCTGCGTTTGTTTGCCCGAGGGCAGTTGACTGGGCTGCGCAGCTCGCCCGGCGGGCCGGTTAATGTTACACACTGCTGGCGAAGTTTCAAAAGATTCCTGAGCACAGTCAAGTGTGTCTTGTCTATCTAATATGTCTATCACTTGTTGAAGGGAGGGATTTACTAGTTTCAAAATTTGCTCCCGTATGCGAACATCAGAAACGCTCTGCGCAATTGCATCACGTACCATTGTAACTGAATAAGAAAGACCACAGTCACAGTCAATGGCACAGTCCCTAGTAAGTCCTTGCAATGTTGCTACCCACTCCCTATTAGTTTGACCGGCCGTACGTTTCGTACGAAAAAACGTATACCTTTTTGCAAACACATTAACTGTTTCTTTGAAACAGGCATCTAAAGCAGACAAAATTTCCTCGTAGGACAGAGTTGCTACGTCGCGTCGGGGAAATTATTTCACTATCACACGGTAGGTGGACACACCGACACAAGAAAGCAAAAACGGCTGCCGCTCATTACCTTGAATTCTGTAGGCGGCGAGATGGAAGCCGAACTGTCGGGACCATTCTGGCCACGACTCGTGGTTCGGGTCGTAGTTCCTAAAAGGCGGTGCAACTGCGAGTTGTGGCTGCGGTAGCGGTGAAGCGGCGGCGGCCGCATCGGAGTGCAGCGCACGTTGACCCTGGACGAGCTGTCCAAGAGCATCCAATAACGCTTGCGTCTGCTGATTCTGCAAGCGATAAAATTCGGACAGTACATCTGGAGAATGTGGCGAAGCCATGACACAAATAAATGTAAGCAATCAGAAAGAATCCTTTTTACTCGTCACCAATCTGTAGTGACGTAACAAGACTGTTACGCCACACGGTAGTAGCCGAAAGAAAGGCACACGTACACACACGCCGACGGGCGTCAAGTCTGGAACAGGATAACTATTGAATGGTAGCAAGAAAAGTACGTTGCTGCTTTATACTTAACTTTACTGTCTCCTTGTGATACATCTCTCTTGACTATACAAATGCGACTCGTAAGATACATGCACTGTTACAATTGGCGCCTTGCTAGGTCGTAGCCATGGACTTAGCAGAAGGCTATTCTAACTGTCTCTCGGCAAATGAGAGGAAGGCTTCGTCCGTATTGTCGCTAGCAATGTCGTCGTACAACTGGGGCGAGTGCTCGTCCGTATCTCGAGACCAGCCTTGTGGTGGCGCTAGGTCTGCGATCACACAGTGGCGACACGCGGGTCCGACATGTACTAATTGGACCGCGGCCGATTTAAGCTACCACCTAGCAAGTGTGGTGTCTGGTGGTGACACCACAGAAAACAATGTAACCATATCGTAAATCGACAAATAGAATGTAACCCAGTTGATGCACGGAATTCTCCCTTGCTAGAATGACAAAAGCAGTGCACACCATCCTTTGTTCCTTTGTAAACATAGGCTTCTAAAGTACAAACAGAAGTATTCGTCACGTGACAGCTGTAGTCCATGGCCAGTTTTTGAACATAATAGTAACGTATCTGGAACAATAAGCACGTTGCTATATGTGTAATTAATACGGGACGGCCACCTAGAACTGATTGCTGTTGAGATACTCTGGGTTAAATCAGTGGCTGAAAATAAGTATTGTCTTCCTAGTGACACTTTGATTAAATATAAACAACTTTAAGCTATTATGAAACGAACAAAGTGGACGTATTTGAATTGTAATGCTTATTAACTGACCCTTATTGACCCAACATCGTATCTTCACTTACTGAATGAAATATGAATTCGAATTTCTATCATCTTTTAGTGTTTCTTGATCCCATCAGCAAAATTATTTAATACACATTCCCTGTTTCAAATTTATGTCTTCGCACCGAATGTGGAAAACGATAGTTTGGTAAAGTGCATATAAGTAATTTCGGAAATGAATTTTAAGATAATGGAGTCACATCTAAAGCTCGTTGAAATTATCCAACAAACGACGAAATCATAAACAGCGTTCTTCACACAAAAAAATATACTTTCCTAAAAGTGGCTACACTGGAAATGTACATTCTCCTTGCATCTCTCATACGAATCCTAAAACATAACATAATGATGTTATTTTAATTTTTATGAGGCTTAAGACTATTTCACATGTTAATGCGGATTTCAGGTAATAGGCCGGCCGGTGTGGCCGAGCGGTTCTATTTGCTTCAGTCTGGAACCGTGCGACCGCTACGGTCGCAGGTTCGAATCCTGCCTCGGGCATGGATGTGTGTGATGTCCTTAGGTTAGTTAGGATTAAGTACTTCTAAGTTCTAGGGGACTGATGACCTCAGAAGTTAAGTCCCATAGTACTCAGAGCCATCTGAACTATATTTTGAAAAATCAAATCAAGACTCGTTCATAGGACTTGTCCACCTGGAAAAAGCATTCGACAATGTCGAAAGGTGCAAGATGTTCAAAATTTTAAGAAAAATAGGGCTAGTAAGAGACGGGCAATACACATTATGTACAAGAGCCAAGAGAGAACAACAAGAGTGAACGACAAAGAATGGAGTGCTCCGCTTAAGAAGAGTCTAAGACACGAATGTAGCCTTTCGCCCCTATTGTTGGATCTGTTCATCGAAGAAGCAGTGACGTGACGGAAATGAAAGGAAGCTTCAGGTGAAAGAATACGATAAGATTAGGTGATGACTTAGCTCTCTTCATTGAAAGTGAAGAAGAACTACAGGGTCTGTTTTAAGAAATGAACAGGTGACTACAGAATACTGATTATGAGTAAATCGAAGAAAGATGAAAGCAATGAAAAGTAGGAAATATGAGAACAGCCAGAAACTTCACATCAGGACTGGTGAACACGAAATAGATAATGTTAAGGAATTCTGCTATCTATCCAGCAAAATAACCTATTAGAGACGGAGCAAGGATGATGTAAATATCTCTGCATTGTCAGCTTTCTACGTCAGCATGTCTACCTAAATCATCGTCAGTTTGATGTCTACTGTAACGAGAAGAATCCGATCAGTGAATTATGTCAATAAGTCATTCTCTGCCCTATCTTCCTATTCATAACATATCCTCCTCACTTTATACTATTTTCTGATGCTGTTGATATTATTTTAACTCGTGTGACCAGAAACCTTTGTCTTCTTTCTTTTACTTCACTGAACCCCACTAAATCTAGACTGAGCCCTAGCATTTCCCTTTTCAGATTTTGTACCTTCTCAACCGTGTTCAAAATTCCGACGTTCTATGCCATGACTCGTAGAACTTTTGTCTTTTCATTGTTCATTCAGTTTTTTTTCTCTTAGTCACCTCCCACTTGGCAGTCCCTTCCCGGAGATCCGAATGGGTGACTAGTCTGGCATCTTTTGAAAATGCTGAGAACATCACTACACGTTTCAGTTCCAGGCTACATGTGCTGTGGAAGCACAGTTTGTGTGTTTAGTGCAGTGGCTTCCATTGACATCTGTATCCTCATGCCGTTGATCATTGCTGCTTTTTCCACCTTTACAGACAGTTTCCCGCACCAAGGACCAGAGAATTCCCTTAACCTCCGTTCGCACCTTCGCCCTCTTTTAGAAGGTCGTTGGCAAAATGAGGGTGACTTCTTACGCGAGAAGTTTTCGGCTGCCTTACCTAATGATTTGTAATCAAAAAGTAACCCGTCGTGGGTTTAGAACATTGGACCGGTGTCGTTACTAAAAATAGGCTACCCCATGTTTTCCCAAAGGAATCTTCCTCGACCCTAAGTGGAGGCTGGGTGGGGTTAAGAGTGGGCCGGAGTCATAAGCCGAGGCCTGGCCACCATGTCCG
Organism: Schistocerca piceifrons; assembly: GCF_021461385.2. NCBI lineage: Eukaryota > Metazoa > Arthropoda > Insecta > Orthoptera > Acrididae > Schistocerca > Schistocerca piceifrons. The sequence goes on from NC_060140.1 coordinate 158,520,927, forward strand.
TTTCTCTCCCCCTTGCGATCTGAGGAAAGGGTGGGGAACATGGAATGTAGGTACAATGAAAATCGGTGACGTTTTTATTTGCTATTATTTAGGAAACGTTAATACCCCGAAAAGAGCAGGAAGCCGACTTCGCGAAGAGGAGGGTGTAGTAAGACGTCAGACTCAGTGACACTATCGACGCATTTATTTTGGGAGAAGGTCGTTCTGATGAACAGAGAACATAGCAGTTTGAAGGGGCGGGGATCAGCTAATCATGGCAGGACCGTGGTAGCTCAGGGGTGGATTAAGGGATTGGGATTGGTGACAATTGCACAACGGCGTTCATCAAGAGCCAAATATCAATGATATTTTTCTTGCCGTGAGCAAACAAGTAGTGAGATGCTTGTCCACAAATCCCCAGAGTTCATCCTCGCTTGCGGGAAAAATCCCGTGTATGGAAAGAAAAGCAGTTGAGTAGGTATCACACGGCTAATTAGGGCCAGCATCTCTCGCACCAGTAACCAGACCCCTCTTACCGATCCGCACACCAGACGATGCTCGTCCGTGTGCAGAACATCACAGGCGACACGCAACTGGATGTCTACGAGGTGAATACAGTGTAGGTGCAGCCGGCATAGTTGCTTTCCATTGACAGGAAGGTACCATGCTGTTAACCACATTCGGTGAATTGTGCTGCTGAAGAAAGCCATAGATCGCCTTCCTGTATGTTAAGTGCGGTAGCATTATGGTAGAACGGATGTAGCTTAGCTCCGGAAAAAAGTGGCGGAAGTAAAAGAACAGGACACTCAACAAAAGGATAGGTGCTGAGAGAGTGCGTTGTGCAAGAGCCTTCAGCAATACGCTGCTAAGATACGTAGGACGATGGCGCCACACTATCATCTGACAGCTGACTAGAGGGGCTATCGCTCTGTCAGGAACACGATACAGATCCAAACAGCCCCTGTGCAGCGGGAGTGTGAGTGTATCGTACTTTATCTTGAACAACAAGTGTTGAGAAACATATGAACACAATTCTGCCAGCACGTGGCAGGACATGGACCGGGAATTGACTGCTCCGCGTGGGGACGCGTTGCACCTAGTATATTTTTACATATTGAGTCCGTTGCAGAAATAGAATGCTCGTTAACGGTGATATAAGGACCCAGCAGGTAGTCGGGACTGATGGCGTATGCAGTGGAGGGTAATCGTGCGCCACAGATCACATTTGAAATCGCGTCATATTAATCGGATAGTGTCAGCTACACGCAAAGGAGCAGCGGTGGCCGCAGGAAGCCCCGAACCGATAGCCATTGAGCTCTGTTTACGGACGTTAAGACAACTACAAGAAGCCCTGTGACTCCCTGTGACTCCCTGACCGGAGCATCGCTACGAAGAAAGATGACGAGATCGTCTGCATAAGCAGTGCAGCTGAATACATGTTCACCGAGAAACATCCTAGACAGACGTTGACGGAGGCCGCAGAGCAACTGTTCCATGTCAAAAGCATACAACAGTGCAGAGAGCGGGAAGCCATGACGCACTGATAAACGGATAGAGATGGGAGGACTGAGACAGCCATTGTAGAGTGTACGGAACGTGGCTCCAACAAGGAGACGCATTACAACGTCGACTTTAGCATTAGGGTGTCCCACATGGTGGAGCACCCCTATCATATAGTCGTGACAGACCTGAACGAACGCATAGTTGAAGTCAAGAGTTGCCAAAAGTCCAGGCATACGAAGACCGTGAGCGAGAGCGATTAAGTCCCGATAGCGATACAAGGCAGTGCGGAAGTTTAATCAGGCGATACCACGTACCGAGCCGTCTGTTTAAGCCTCGCAGCCAGCAGCCAGTAAAGATCTTCCCGTCACTGTTGAGCAACTTCAAGGGGCCGTAATCGCATATCCGTGAGGTAACCAGAGGCATGTGGATGGGAATAAGGAAACAGTTGAGGAAAGCATATGGTATCGGCATGAGAGGTAACATGAGGTTCTGACAAATATCGGTCCACACTGGCGCCAGAAAGGGACGAAATGCTCCATAAAACTCCAGTGGGAAGCCGACAGGACCAGGCGGTCTGTTCGTAGAACCCAAATCTTTGACTGCGTTCTACGTTACGTTAGCAAGCAGATCCATTGTTTCATCTCCAGGAACCGAGGCGAAGGAGAGACCACCGTAACGTTGGTTCAATGGTGACGTTGTTCACAGTACAGCATAATAAAATGTGCTAGGAGGGCAGGCACTGTATCCTGTTGGGTGTCTAAACACCGCACACCAACGCCCGTAAGATCTTTAATCAATGTCCTCCGGCGTTGGGGCCATTCCGCTATCAAATGATACATAGATGGACGCTCCTGCACTAAACTGTCGTGTCTGCGCGGCCGGACTGTTCCCTCCTTCAAGGTGTAGGTGAGACAGGAATGTGAGCTATGCCTAGATTCAGCATCGCCTGGCAATCTGGAGAAAACGGAATCATAGTAAATTTCCAGAGAACCATGAAGTAGAAATCCCCGGTTCGTACCTGCCACGTTGAAATCTGCCATCAGTAACTTATCAAGGCCTTGCCGAGGGCAGGCTTTCCGCAGAGCATCCACCATGACAGGCTAGACGATAGGCATCACGTCATCGACGACAAGCTGTCCACGTGGTCACTATGAGCTAGCGACAGTCGGGTGTACCGTGGATCGTGTTCAGTTTCCAGGGTTGATCCGTGCACACCCTTTTGCGGTAGAGATTGATGGCGCAGTTATATGTGTAATCGTAAGAAAACTTAACTTGTCAGGCTACAGCAGGCTGAACCCCACTGATAATATCGCGGGTGATGTAGACACGATCGAGAAGGCTGGAAGAATGGCTAGTCAAATGCGTACACCCTGGATGCTCACCAAGGACACATTTCCAAGAATCCTCAAGACTGAGAAGCTGAATTGTCGCCAGCACCGCGTACTGAAAGTGAGGTGTTAGTTGGTCTTTGGGTGCCTGGACAAGTTAAAATTGCCTCCCCTGATCAAAGCATACTGCCGACCATGGAAAGGGGCGTGACTGTCTGAGAAGAAGGCAGAACGTTAACGGTGGCTACCCAAACCAGATTGCGCATACGCATTGACAGTCCCAACGTCACTAAAACAATACTGCGTGAGGAGTTAAAGTTGGAACTTAACAAGTCCAAAAAGACAACAAAGATGTGTGCTTCTTACTGCCCCGGTGTCTTCAAGTGGCTGTCCCAGAAAGTGGAAGCGAGGTGTGTCATCTTAATCAACTACTTTTGGATGAGATGGATTGCTACTACACATGACTGATCTTAAGACTCTGGAGACCTGGTATGTGACTTACTGACTATTTCAAATCGGATTACAGTCGTTGGTTAGAATAAAATGACCACCGGCATTACACGACCTGTGCTCATATCGACATGCGATCTACAAAATCCACACGCAAATTCTATAGATGTCACAAAAAATATTCCATACTCTCTTGAAAAGTGCTAAAAAACATTCCTACTATGAAACTGGTCTGCAATGCTCGAAGACGTGTGCCACGAAATACATCTCTCTACAGTTAAGCGACCGAATACGAAATATGTCACGACCGACAGTACTCAACTAATCCTACTGCCTGCTAACTTGGGCTCCATCCACGGCCATTGTCGTTCACTCTCACAGGACATCATTTGTAACAAGAGGTCAACGCACGAAGTTATCCGGGCTACTCAAAATTTTGCCAAGGTTTAAAATGTCACCATCAGCCTACTTCCAAAAATAGTGTACAATGACTACATTGAAGAGACATCAACTATACTTATCCACACACATATTTAGATTTTATTGAACCAAGAATAAGAAAAGTCAGCTTTTAATGCACATGCAGCATCCCATTAACCAATGCGAGTGCAGAATCGTTCTGCTGGTGCCACATTAGCTAGGTGGAGCCTCTCACAAATCTGTGGTACAGCTTTACCATATAATTACTGCACTTGTCCTCCCGTTGACGTTACCAGTACACAAGTACAGTGTGACTAAGAAACGCTATGTGGTGTGGCCATGGGGATCTTTGGGGTGACGTCACAAGTGCAGAACTGCTATCCAAAGAGTCCTCCAATTTTTTGTATAGCTTTATGTTTCAGATACTTATTTTAACGAATATTTGAGATAATATTTACTCCATAAATGATTCATTATGGGACATTCATCATCCCAGCAATTTCTTGTGTCGTTTTCGCTGCGAGCGGTCGTATGTGTGCGTCGTGCATCGGAGTCTCTTAGATGTGTTTACATTCCGTGCCGAGCAGTTGCGGTTGTAGTGGTTTCCAAAATTTAAGCGCTGATGACTTATTTGTGAGCTGTAGTAAGTTATTAAATTTAGTAGTTTTCAACCGGCGTTTCTTGCTGTTTTTGTCGTAAGGAGAAGGAGATATTTGGACAGTTGCACTTTGTATGTTACCAACAGATTTAACCAACTGTCACCCTGATGGAGAGGAACCACTTGAAGCTATAGGTGCAGGAATCAGGTAAAGCACCTCAGCGGCTATGGAGCCCAAGTCAGTTGCTAATTCTGACAGAAAGAAGAAGATTCTAATTAGTTGCCATTGAGACACGCGCACCTCCCTCCAATATTTCAACAAAGGCTTAATCAGTGTTATATGAAACAATTAAATATTATATGTGGAGATAGTTAATCACGGGAACAACTGAAATAGCGCATCACTTCACTGCAATTGGCATTTATTGTAACGCTTGATAAGAGACCAAGAAAATGTCATGTGTTACACTTGACAGATAATAGCACTAAAACAATAATAAACATCTGATTCAGTTTTCTGCACTTTACCAAAGTTCAACAGGCGCACACAATTTAAGTTCTCCCATAAATATAAATATGGGTGTAAGCGCGTTAAAGAACTGGATATGAAACAGTCACTTAAAAGATCAAGTTAGGCACACTCCATATAAGCACGATTAATAACTGATGGGAAAAGACTAAATTGCAAATTGACCAATATTTATTCAAAGGAGCCGCACTACGTCTAAACACCCTAAAAATCTGAAAATGGCAACCTGATTCCTACGTAGAGTAATGAAATAAAGAATAGCATTCTTGTAGATTGACTAGAATAAATGAATAAATAACACATATACAGCTTCTGACGGCCGACAAACTGTGTTGGGCTATTGAACAGTGATTAACTAGCCACAACATACGGCGCATTTAAAGACAAGCGTCGAGCAAGAGTCCTGGGCACAAGGTAATAGAACCAGTACTAATTGACAACTAACTACAGCATTGAATTCAACTGATGCGGGTTGACCATTACCGATGTGACGTACGATAGACATCAGTCGACTGAACACTCAGCTGAAACCCAATTATAATGCTGAGGGGCGAAACGCCCAGCCCAAAAGCATGTTTAGCGCAAACACCTAGTTTGAGACCAAAGCAACCAGGAAACCACAGGATGATATTGAAGCTTACAGTACAAATGCCAGAGCCCGATATAGCCTTAACCGAAGGCAGGACTAAAGCTCACTAGTCTCTCTTTCAATTAAAGTTTCGAAAACAATCAAAACTGGCCGTATTCCCTTACACGGCAGACGTGCCAACACCTCCATTCATACCCCAGAATCGACTAGCGCAACATAGATCATTGACACATTTCGGAAAATATTTTAAAACGACATACTTAAATACCTCTGCTTACCACAAGCCTTCATTACTTAACAGGCTACGCTCTGTTATTTATGTCACGCAAATGAGATAGCAAAATTCTACTTTGCCATTTAACAAACGTCGTTACGACAAAAGCAAGAATACAGCTAATAAATGGAAAGTCACTACTTGGATTCAGTATTTGACGATGCGCTTAAAATCAACAGACAAAGGTGAGCGTCAAGTTCACACTCGCTAGTAGCACTCGCAGAACACGAGCACAAGGTGAGCTTTAAATAAACTGCTCCTTGTTCAATCATTTACACACAGACGACGCAAATAATCTTCGCCGAATTACCGCAGACGCCAGAACCCCCAGTTGCTGGGAAATGACCCAAACAAAGGTCAAAACGTCTTACTTTAAATCTGATGTCATCCGTAGGATGGGAAATTCACTGGACAACCAGGCCTCATCCCCTTGGATCCACCATCAGCAAAACGGCGTGGCCTCCTGTACACTCCCAGACGTCCGGAATCAGAGTTCTCCTCCCGACAGACGCTCTCCCGCAAACACGGCAGGCATCCGGCCGCAGCAACGCCACAGCGCCCTCTGTCAGACCGCGAAGCGGGAATTTCAAAAGGAGCGAGCTACAGACAAGAAGGAAACGTACAGAACCAACCGTGAAATTACGTCATAGTTCAGTCATCACAGAGGTGTAAGCCAGCAGTTGCTGGAAGTGTTGGGGAATAAGTACTAGGTCACCAGCGCTGTTAAGTCTAGTGTAGGTTTCGCTCAGGTGCCTCTTAACATAAGGAAGTTACGTAGGAGTTTTACAAAAGAGGCTAAGGCAGTGGTTGTGGGTGGAGCTAGGAATAGTCTACATAGGGATGGGGAGGACGTCATAGGTTTTAAACATGGCTGCTTGGTTCAGTGACCGTTTATAAATTGAAAATGAAACTAATGAGCCCTTGGTCACAATTTTTAGTCTTATTGACCAGGTTCCAACACTTCTAAGAGTGCCTTCATCTGAATTGAGACATACGAAGTGGTTTGTAACATAACTACATATTTATGGAAGAAATATTTTTATATATATTAAAATGTGTAAGTACTGTCTGCTATTGTTAGTCAGTACTTACAATTTTTTTTATACATAAAAAATTTTCTTCCATAATTTTGTAATTATGTCATAAACCACTTTGTATGTCTAAATTCTGATGATGGCACTCTTAGAAGTGTTGAAACCTGGTCAATAAGACTAAAAATTATGACCTAGGGCCCATTTGTTTCATTTTCGATGGCATAAGAGGTGATCTGGAAAAAGATAGCTACTGAAACTGGTAGCACAAATGTGAATTTGGTGCAGCTCTTTCAGACTCATGATCGGGCTCATCATAATACAATTTGAAAGTTTTTTGTTTTACTATAAAACATTGGTGAACATTGCAGTTTCCAACTATAAAAAAATTTGATTATTGTTATTAGCCTCATGAAAGACACACGAAAATGTGTGGAGCTCCATCTTTGCCAATACTATACTTTTCTTTGAAAATTGCTAGACATTGTAGTGAAACTTTATTGTTGTTATCATAAAATCTTATATATAGCTGTACAATTTGGATTATGAAAACTCTTATTCTGACATCTCAGAATTCTAACATTTTCTGAAACCTTCCACTATCGGACATGTCAGTATTCTGATAGCGAGCGAAAATACAAATTACTTGCTCTTCCAGCAAATCACGAAAATGGAATTTCTAGCATCTAAATGCGAGTTTCGAAATGTTCTCTAACGTTTCCTAACAATTATACTACAGTTACTCTGTACACAACAAACAACTTACTTTGTCTTGCCACTGCAGCTGTGTGACCACTAGAATGCTAAAATAATTCAAAAGAAATACTGCGATTCATGCAGAGTGTAATGCACAGTAACAACTACTCATGAAACCGCTCCTATGCTTTTCATATAGAAATTTAGTCATTAGGAGGTGTTCAGTGAACAAGCCTTAAGCGGTGTAAAACAATGAAAGGAACCAATAAAATATTTTAATTTACTAAATCCAGGAAATGAAGATTCATACATTGACAAACTTCACTCAGACCTTTCTTTACCTTGAAGAGTTCGAAGAGTTTCAAAACTTGAATTATTCCATAAGGGCAGACGCATTAACTTGAGGCTTGAGAAGGAACTCATTGCGAAGGGAATAGCTCGCATTACAGTAGTGTCAGTTGATTCTATCAGCAGTGCAGGTTTCACTAGGCCTGGCTTGCACTTATATGGGAAGAGGAGGTTGGGAAAGCCTCTAGATGACGGCGTAATGGACGCTGGTGGGATCACTCATGCGAAAATTCGCGTGTTAGTTGGTGTCAGAGATGCACCTGTTTTAGACTGAAGTCAAGTGATAGGTATTCCTGCTTAAGGGAAATCTCTCTAAGAAGGAAACCGTTTTCCATAAGAGTTAGATATCCAAGTAACGAAGGAATTAGCATATTTCTACAATTTCCGCAAGGTATCAGAGGTAAAGTTAGTGAGCTGCTTATAAACGGTTATTCCAACATTGCTGGTATTTTAGAGCACTCCTCAAATAATGTGATAATTCGGGGCTTCCTCTAGCAGTATGCCGGTAAGCGGGATGTTTTTCTAGGAGTTCTTTGCAGTGTTGGCGTGTGGCCACGTGCATTATAAACGGTATTTCATTTTAGTTCGTTGATGTTTGAAACCACCGCACGGGACGGGTATCCGGATGTTGTGCAGGTGTGGTTCAATTTAGTGGAACTAAACTTCGCATTGTTGTTAGTTATAGGTCCACTGTTTCTGGCTTCAGAATTATTATGCTCAAGCTAGAGAGGGTACTTGGTTCAAGAAGAATAAGCTGTGAGTCTTCAGTATTAATTCTGTGAGCGAGTGTGCAACAAAGATAATGCTGCCAGATCTCCTTAATTCATATCATCTGATGCAAACTGCATTTTTTCCAACGAGAATGCAGTGGAACAGTAGCACAAGCATAGCCAAAATGCCTGTTCATTCTTCATTAGTAGAAGGGCATTGTGTTAGCAAGGAGGTTTGTGACCTTTCAGACCATTATGCACCATTGTTAACGCTGACAGGTATTTGTACTCAATCATCTGTTAAATAGAATTATGAAGCTATTTAGAAATACTATTGTAGTTGCAATAAACACCTTCTTCATCCTCTTTCGGGAACAAGAGTGGCAGGATGTTTATGGTGCTGATAACATAGACGATAAATGTAATGCTTCCCTCAACACATCTCAAGCTATTTGAATAATGAGGTTTCCATTATAAATTTCAAAACATTGTAGTGGCACTAACAGGCAGCTTGGATGGCTGACTAGAGCGATAGAACAAAATGAGAATTATATCAAAATGTTAGAAGCAGGTGCAATCGAGCTATTGCAGCCCATTACGAACAGTAATCTAAAGTGCTTAAAATGTTATTAGGAAGGCAAAAAGTATGTGTTTCGCAAATAGAATAACTAATTCTCAGGATAAAAATTGAAAACATATTGTCGGGCGTGAAGGAAGTGTCTGGTCAGCAGCACCAGTTGAAGATAAAAAGTCAGTGCATGGCAGAAGTAATTCAGCTCCTGAGATTATAATTAAAGTTAATCTTTCAGAACGCTGATGAAATAAAACTACTGGTCAGTATGATACCAAATTGCAACGGAATATTGTCAGAGAAGGCGGAAAACATATGGCAGAAGAAAAAAAAAATCGAGAAACACTGCGAAAATTAATCAATAGGTGGTGCTGTATGTGTCAGAATTCGTAAATGAAAACACCTGTCATCCGTACGACCCATTGAAGTTGGTATAAACACACCGGGTACACGGCTTTTCCACCTTTCACGTCTGCTACGTTCACCATGGCTGTCTCAATGGAGAATCTCGCTCTGCTTGTAAACCTGTATTATAAGAATGATGAATGTGCACACGTCACTCTGCAGAACTAACGTACTTTGAAGGCTTTGAAAAAGGGCATTGGTCGGATGGCTGCGGTGGGTCTGGAGAAAATGATGAGGAAATTCGAAAAGATGGGTTCTTTTGGTGTGCAACCTGGCAGACGGAGGAAACGAATTGATTCGACGTCAGTGGAAGCAGTGGCCACAGCAACGCAGGAGGAGACAAGTGGTGTCGTGCAAATGTGTAGTGCACGGGGAATTGCCCGAAAATTGGACAAAACCGCGAGCACGGTGGGTAAAATCCTACGAAACGTCCTTCTTTTTTATCCATTCAGAATTACCCATGTACACGAGTTGCTTCCTGTTGACCTGCCAACAAGATAGACCTTTGCTTTAGAATTCCCTGCTCGCATGGAAGTCGACAATCATTGCCCGTAAATGATTCTGTGGAGAGACGAAGCCCATTTCCATCTGACAGGATATATCAAAACACAGAATTGTCGAATCAACCAATACCACTTCATCCTGTGTGGTGCGAGTTTACGGCATCATTTATCATAGGGCCATATTTTTTTTGTTACCTGTACCATCACTGGTAAGCGCTATGAGTCTCTTTTGGGCAACCATTTCATTCCAGCTCTCCAACAGCGTGCATGTGTGGATGAGTAGATTTTTATCAAGATGGTGCACCTCCGCACATTGTAAATGCAGTTAAGCAGCTGTTAAAGGGCCATTTCGGAAATGCTAGAATGATCAGCCACCAATTTCATACAGCCTTGTTTTCCCAATCACCCGATCTTAATTTGTGTGACTTCTGACTGTGGAAGTATCTGAAAGATGTGTTCCGTGTTCCGATTCCAAACTTAGCTGCATTGAAGACAAGCATTGCGCAACACATTCTGAAAGTGAGCCCGGAAACATTTCTATCAGTTGTGGAACATACTGTTTCTCGATTTCAACTTCTTGCAGAAAACAGTGGACAGCATATTGGACATGTTTTTCGCCAGTCACAAGGAAATTAATAATTCGATTTGATTCTTACTGACGCTTCTTATGCTGTTTTTGGCCTCAGGACAGTTAAAAACAAATGTGATTGATGCTTGTTATGTAGTTTTTGGCCTTTGAACAGTGAAAAACTGATGTGACTCATTCTTACTATGTGGTTTTTGGCCTCGGGACAATTAAAAACCTATTTTTCCCATCCGATGTGACCCGACCTTGCCGTGCTTGATGGGCTTACGTAACTAACAGTATCTCACCTGTTCACCCACGCACACTGAGTAGTGCAGTGTATTTAATGTCAAACTTATACCGTAGATATTGTGGTATGATTCATTTGTCGTTTGTAGTTGACCACTATTAATTACGATGCTTACAGCACGATCTATTGTTATGTTTTGTAACTATTTATTTTTCTTCCACCATACGTCCACCCCCCCCCCCCCCTCACCTTTCCCCAATAATATTCCGTTGAACTTTGACATCATTCTGACCAGTGGTGTTATTTCTACAGCGACTTGAAAATTTAACTTTAATTATTATCACACTATGTATACATATATAATTTGTAAGGTGTCAGGCAAATCCAACACCTTCCATGAAAACCCTGACATGATAGTAAATCCGGCAAATTGTCACATAACTCCGAATAAATCCTGACATTATATTAACCAAAGTAATACGATCAACGAGTGAGCAAATGGAATACCACAGACTAACACAAGAACGCCTAAATGCATGTCAGACCTTCCCACAGTGAAACAGACGCAGTTCCGAGGGCAGAAACTAGAACAGAAGCCGAGAGCAGAGCCGTGTAGTCTAGAAGGCCCCATGATAAGGAACACCACATCGCTGGCCGACCGCCAAGAGCAGCCCCCAGCCCATGTTAAAAGATAGAGCCCTCCAGAAGAACAGTATAGATCTTACGATAACACTAAAAGGGCCACACCAGCTGCAAGTTTTAGCGTGAGACTATACGGGTCTCTATTATGTGGCAAATATTAAAAACATTGCCGCACCACTAAAAGTATAACGTTTCTCATTGGATAAACAGAATTTTTGTAGGCAGAGCTTAAGGTTAACATTGAGACACAAATTAATCAGTTGAAAACACAGCAAGATACCTTTTTCTGAAACCAATTTCAGTAAATTGTAGTAAGGAGAAGTTCGAGAGGGTTACTACCAAGTTGGCGAGGTGTGTGGAGCTGCGCCGCCCGCTGGCACCCTGACGCTGCCTAACCCACGACAAGGTAATGAATGCACTCGATGCCGCATAACAGTGCATAAAGCTTCACTCAGAACTGCAGAAGTCTCATCTGTTACATCCCCTTTTACGTAATAATAGCGTCGATCGTCAATTATACGTCGCCGTATTCACATTTGCTACTTGAAGTTAAAATCTGAAACGCGATGATTTTTCTGCTATATAATTATTGAGAAGCCACATCAGCCACTGTAATTTACGACAAGTTAAATAAGTAATTAGAGAGTCACTGTAGACCATTTTTGATAATGTTCTCTTTTATGAAACTAAATTTAAACCTAGATTATAGATGTGATATGGCTTAGGTCAGCCTTCGATCCATTATAGAACTTGGAAACCCATTCAGGGAATATTTCATTCACATTTTTGTTGAACGCAGTTGGTATTTATCATCCTGCATTAAAATTTTTCTTTTATCAATAGTGCAATTTATAAACAATGTTTTGTGACTAGAATAAAAATTCCAATGGTAAACTTAACTGCTTTTTCGACGTTATTTTACCAGCTAACGAAAAATAGGAAAGCATTGAACCCCTTCCACTAAATTTAGTAAGTATTAAGATTCTTTTACAGGGAGTGCAGTGGAGCTGACGCTGAAATCATTAAGTATTTGATTATATCATCGTTAGTTACACTGAACTCTTCTGAACTCTACATGTCATGTGTGGTCTGGCATCTCGCTACCAGCAACAGGTCCCAGGTTCAAACTAGTCAATTCCCTAAAAAAACACGCTCAGAGCGTCGTTGCGCGAAAGTGGTAGGGAGACACGACTTAAGACAAACAGACACCACGCAGAATGTTAGAAAAATGGAGGCATTGGCAACGTGCTTGCTTCCAGTCTACAACGCATTCTACAGTGCTTTCGTGTCCATACGGCTCACACCTCATACTAATGCTGAATGACGTAGTTTCGAAAGGAATGAAATTTAATCATCCAGTACCTCATTCAATACTCGTTATGTGATGAACTTGTTCTCATTATTATTGTAAGGGATAATTTAGATAAATAAAGAGACATATTGAAGGTCTGTGAGTTCTTTAGCTATGGACCATGTTACAACTCTCGTTCTTCAGAAAATGTAGCTACTACTTAATTAATGTTTCCTAGTTGCGGAGGTTGGGGAAATGGGTGAAGGAATGGGAAGAGGAATACATGTAGACTGTACAAAAGTGTAACATGTTAGACACTAGTGTTGAGAAAACATGCCATTTATGCATGTTCGTGTCAAAATATGATACGGCACTGTAAGTGAAAGTTAGGTAAGTTATTTCAACAAAATCGCCAGAGAACAGAATGAGTTAAAATGATGATTTTTCGCCCCATTGTGTAACCATAGATATTTTACTTACTATTTTAATATTAAAATGTGTTGTGTACTGTTTCGTACACAATGATAAGGGGAGGTGGGCCACAGAGTGGTGAACCAGCTGTCTTCGTAATGAAGCTGGACAAGAGCTGAAATGATCAGTGATTGCGTAAATGCAATAATTAGAAGTTTTACTTAACTTACAGCTTTGTCCAAGCACTGCGAAGAAACTTTCCAAAAGAACAGACACCAAAAAAGTCCAGTTACTACAAAAAACAAGCTAAAGATCGTAGTGCAAAAAAATGGTTTTGAGCACTATGCGACTTAACTTCTGAGGTCATCAGTTGCCTAGAACTCAGAACTAATGAAACCTAACTAACCCAAGGACATCACACACATCCATGCCCGAGGAAGGATTCGAACCTGTGACCGTAGCAGTCCCTCGGCTCCAGACTGTAGCGCCTAGGACCGCACGGCCACTCCATCCGGCATCGTCTTGCAGCTTGAGGCTTCCGCTACTTACGCACGAGTGAACTGGTGAATACTGACTAAGACTGAGGACTGGTGAAGACTACGACAGAGAACGGGGCGTGTAGCTGCGGTAGAGGGAGTTCTTAGTTGGAGCCGGTGAAGGCACTTCCCAACGGGTGCACTTCACCGGATCCGCCAGATCGCCGAGCGGAAGGTGTAGCAGTGTGTTGGAAACATGTGCTTCCGTTGCGATGCTGGTGGGGAGGGGGGGGGGGGGGTGATATCTACCTACGATGCCACAAAAACCAATCAAGATTGTGATATATGTTTTGTGTTTCGTTCTTGTAACTGGTTTTAGGTCCTAATGTCCACCTTCAGACCAGTCGCTCCTGATGACGTGAGGAGCCAGTCCACGGAGCTGCTGTGTAACACCTACTAGTGCCTACTAGTCACACACTGCTCTTAGCACTTGTAGGAAGGGCACTGGAATGCTACGCGGAGGGTAAGAAGTACAGTACACTTGCAACAACCGGAATGAACGAAATAGATGTGTTTGGCAGCTATTGCTAACACTCCACATCTGAGCTCCGGAGGAACTGCGAGTGTTTTTGGAGTAAGTCATCCCACCAATATTGCACTTTGCATGCAAACAGCTTCTAACATTGTAGTGTGTCACCTCACCAGCGGGCTGACAGCGAGATTGCACCAGACGAATGGACTACTGCTTCTGGTTTCTGATACGACTTCAGGATAATAGGTTTCTTCATCAAATAATTCACTTTACTTCTGAAGCCATATTATCGTACCAGAAAAAGCTGAATTGCAGGAATATGCATTATTGGGCTTCTCGGAATACGCACTGGAACAGGCAGGTTGAATATCAGATGCAGTAGAGTGTATACGTTGGAGGAAGTATTATGGCGACCGGAAACAGACAAGTCTGAGAACGAGTTCGGAACTAGCGGTGTCCACAGCGACTGATCAGAGAACAAAAGGTAGACAACACGAAGAGAATGATAGACAACGAAGACTGCATAGCAGAGTCGTACGTCCAAAGGGCAAAGCAATATCGAATACTAATACGTAAGGAATTCAGTAAAAAGACAACGATGTGTAGCGTGAGTTATTCGGTAATGCGGAGAAATCAGAACTAATGGACAGAGCGGCCGCGCTGCTTGATTTATTAGCGCAGCCGCGAGCCGTGATTGGCCGGTCGGACAGACGTGGCTTACAGCAGCGCCTACATCGGCGACCGCAGCGACCGCGACTGCTGCAGTGCCGCCTAGCGGCCCTCATCGATAACCAGCGGCTAGAGACACGGGTCACACGAGAGATTTATTGCAGACTTCGTAATTCGTCATTATTTTAGAATCGTTAATAGGTAAAAGGTATGTATTATTTCCTTCATTACCGCACTCTCCTTGAGGAAAGTACCACATGCAATACCTAGAGGACACCTTGCTCACTATTCGTTTGTGGCTGAGAAAGCGTCAGCTCGTTCTTGGTCACCAGACAGATCAAGAAGGTGTTTTCTATTGACTTTCTTGTAGTTGTGTACATAGTTCCGCGTAATCAGCGCGTACACAACTTTCCCACTAGAGCGCGCCCCGCTAAGCACAACAGCGCGGGCGCAGAGCTCGTCCATCTCCGCACTACGAGATGGTTCTGCCTTAGAGACGGACCAAATTCTGCTTCCGCCGATCCGCGTATTAATATGTAACGCAGCCAGTGAGATTGCTGCTAACGTGGAACCTTATCTCCTCGCGGATCACACTCGCGCAGTGATACATTAGCGCGCGACGTATTATAACGAGTCTACAGACCTCCGATCAGTGAGTCTGCATTTGTCTGCACCAGTCTGTACCAGTCTACATCAGTCTGCACCAGGCTATAGTCAAGTTTCAGTCTGCGACTAATAAGATTATCATATTCCTGTACTTAGCCATGAAGATAAATGTATAGACACTTTGTAAAGTATCAGTGATATGTGAGAATGAGATTAACGTACCAAGACCAAAGGAACTTCAGATTGTCAATTGTAAATAGCATTTAGAGTCAAGTTAAGTAAGATTTATGCTTGTTATTATTTTAATAAATGTGTGTGAAAATTAATCAAGTTCTGTTTAAAGTTTATCACCGTCAGTCTGCTACTCTAAGCGTGCAAGTGGCATTTCTATCGTCTGACCTAACGGCAGAAGATAAACACGCCACGATAAGACCACGAGACGTATTGCTGACACTCGCCTACTTCGTTAGAGCGACAAGTCAAATAATCCGATGGTGAGTGTACGGAAGGTCTTACAGTACGCACACACACTTGTCATCCACATTTGATACCGATGGACTCTTATCCCTTTGATGAACCTAAAGAAGAAGCCTAAGTACAAGAGACGATGACCCAATAGGATTTAAGACATCACGTATTTCCAGAAAATGCTCTGATAGTTGATAACGAAGAAATCACTCCATCTCTGCAGAAGTTCTTGCAACGGGGACCGCAAACCTATAATGCAGTATACAAGGGGCATTTCGAAAAATCGATGACATAATTCCTATATTAAGGAAGTGCTTATGACCGTATTCTTTTGTATTATCCTTTTTTTGCCGTTGCTGGTATAACTTTTTCTTGATATTCAACTCATGACGAGTGATTATTATTTAACGATGTTTATACCTCGACTCTCCATTTTACAACTCATTTAACGTATGAGAAGCAAGTTTCTCTCAAGTCTCTGGCATAAAGAGTAGGTCGGTTAACATGGTTGATTGGTGAATCATCTTTGGACGCCACATTTACACCCTATCGGCTTGCGTTTCGTCAAGTGTCAAGTGTCTCAGTACAAGTTCCCTCGTCGGCCGCAGTGGCCGTGACGTTCTAGGCGCTACAGTCTGGAACCGAGCGACCGCTACGGTCGCAGGTTCGAATCCCGCCTCGGGCATGGATGTGCGTGATATCCTTAGGTTAGTTAGGTTTAATTAGTTGTAAGTTCTAGGCGACTGATTACCTCAGAATTTAAGTCGCATAGTGCTCAGAGCCATTTGGACCAACCCAAGTTCCCTCCATCCATGGCTCTGATTTATCCTGCTTGCAATATTGCAATGCATTGTGTTATTCTGATTACGCTGCAAAGTTCCTTTGGACATGCATACATGTACAAAGGAACAGTCACTGCGACGACCACAGCCGCTACGAAACACATCAAATGAACTGGCTATTGCGAATAAGGACTACTATCAGCTGATGGTGGTCCTCATTCGCAGTTGCGAATTCATCTGATGTGTTATCCTGACAAGTTAGGTCTCCGATCACCAACAGCCCCTACGTACTTCGAAGCAATCAATCTAAGTGAACGCTACGTACAGTGGACTAAAAATATGCATCCACTAGTAATTTATCGATTTCATTTAGCGAGCTCTGAATTTGGATACTCTTAATAGTTATATGACTTCGTACTCACTGTGGGGAGAAAACAGAACTACAGCGAATACTAAAAATATTATCTGCCACAGAACCGATAGCCCTTTCGGGGAGAAAATGTCTGTCGCTTTGAGGAAAAATTTTCACACACAAGACAGACTGTTCCTTATCTATATAAAACGCCAACCAAGCAATCGGACTTATAAATTCACTTGTATGAAGTCAGCTACGAATCACGTATCAGGAAATTCAGTAAGTCACTGGTGATATAACATTATTCATTTAGTTAGGACCTTTTCATAAATAAGGCGAGTGAATGTAAAATTTTGTATCTTACTAGCTTCATGAAGTATCTCAAGTCGAAAGCTTTGCTGAAACATGCAGTATAGCTAACTTATAATGACTTAAATGGTGTCATTACGTGACTTGTAACGAAAATACATTTTACTACAAGGCCTTACAACTAAGTTACTGTATGTGATATGAAAGGTGTTACATATCTTAAAAATCACGTACTTCGATATTTTCTTCCACAGTGTGCGGTACGAAGAAAACTTAAATTATGATGAAAGGAGGTTGTCACAATGTCTTACTTATGTGTCAGTTATATCACAAGTTTTAACTTTATTGGGTTGTAGAGGATGTGTGATCTTAAAGCAACTAAAAATTTGTCGCTATGATGCATTACCGTTTAGCAAAATAGAAATTTCTCTTTGAAACGTTGTTGACGTACAGAAGTAATATGGTGACTGTTTTAAAGGATGTGGATACTGAGCGAGCGATTTTCTAGACTCAACCTCCTTGCGTTTCTCAATAACAAATTGACCTATATTGGTGCTTCATATTTCTTAACTTGCTCAGAAAGGTACTTTGGGCAGACGTCTGTGAATACGGTAGTAGTGCCTGCAGCTCGTGGTCTTGCGATAGCGTTCTCGCTTCCCGCACACGGGGTCCCGGGTTCGATTCCCGGCGGGGTCAGGGATTTTCGCTGCTTCGTGATGACTGGGTGTTGTGTATCTTACATCATCGTGAGTCGCCAAAGTGGCGTCAGCTAAAAAGGACTGACAATACAGCGGCCGAACTTTCCCTCATGGGGCCTCCAGCATACGATCATTTCATTTCATTTTCAGAGTAGCAGTATAATGAAGTGAAATGATCGTACGGCATTGTTGGCCGGGAGACCCCATGCGGGATGTTCGGCCGCCAAAAGTGGAAGTCCTTTTTAGCTGACGCCACTTCGGCGACTTGCGAGTCAATGATGATGAAAGACACAAAACACCCAGTCACCTCGAGGAAGAGAAAATCCCTGACCCCGCCGGGAATCGATCCCAGAACTCCGTGCGGGGGGAAGCGAGAAAGCTACCGCAAGACCACGAGCTGCGGACAGAGTAGCATTGCATGTTTTCCAGACCATACACTGTTACCCGAATTAGATAGTGACGTTGACAAATGAGAGCGAAGGGAATACGGAGAACGGTAGTATTCTTTAGAGTTGTTCCAGGCTTATACAATTCATTATTATTTGGACAGAGTAATACTTAAACAGAGAATCGCTCCAAGCAGATGATTATGTGAAGAGGAAAGGTATAATGTCCTTTCTGAATTAACTTAACATATTCTGTATATTTTTTATAGTGAGTGAGATAGTTTTCATTACTAGCCAAATTCGTTTTTATTTGGGACAGTTAAGTGTATATTTACATGAAACAGCAACCAAGCTAACAAACATCGGATAAAATAAATAGCAAATAAATACTCCAGTCTGCTGAATTCCTTGGAGTATTATTAAATGTAAGTTACGGAAAATGTAGTTATCCCACAACTCACGAACTTTTCAAGAGTCTGGAATGC
The DNA here is from genome assembly GCF_021461385.2 of Schistocerca piceifrons. NCBI lineage: Eukaryota > Metazoa > Arthropoda > Insecta > Orthoptera > Acrididae > Schistocerca > Schistocerca piceifrons. The sequence goes on from NC_060140.1 coordinate 158,539,786, forward strand.
ACCATATGAATGTAGGATAGTTTTATGTCATTGCTGAATAACTTAGTGATTTTTTTTTAGCACAACGTTATATCTATGAATGTCCAAACCGGTTTCAGAGAGTGTCCCGCGACCACTATGGGATTACACGAGATTAGAGTAGGGTTCACAAACAGAAATGCTGCGTAATGGTGCAAACAAGATACTGGGAGATAGTTGGAAATACGGGTAAGAGAGAGCAGTATAGAATCCAGATGAAAACAGCCATATTTCATGTACTTCAATCTGCTGGTCGTTCAGTAATGATCAGGTCGAAGGCTGGTTACTTTTTCAGTTACACACACAGGATGAACGTAGAGTCTGGCTGTGGTGAATTAATCACTTTATACATAACATCAGAGCAAACAAATTAAGGAAGGGTTTCTGTCTGTTAAAAGTGGTGGTCATGATGTTGTACTGTCACTACCGTTTCTCAGGAAAAGTTTCATTCAAGAACTTGTGAACAAGTAACCCACAGCGTGGCTATCTATCATCCTGTTAAGATATGGTTAAAAGTAATGTGGATAAGAAGCAAAATTATGTTACAAATTGACCAAATAAAGTGTCATCGTAATGGTAGGCTCTGTTAAGAAGAACGTTCCAGTAATTATGTTGTGTATTGAGCCTCACCACATATTAGCTCTCGGTTCTATCCCGTGCCTGTTGTACCGCGATATGTGTTATCCATCCCTCATATCCGGACGCTACACTTGCTTACACCCCCGGAGATATGCAAAGTCGCTTCATCGAAAAACAAATTTTCTTAACGTAGTCTTTGACTGTATTTGTTACAGCATATTACTAGGACAATCAGCAAGTATGTGCCTATCATCTGTCTGCAAAGTTTTCAGAAATTGCAATTTGTGTGCACGGAGATGCACACAAATCACAGTGTTGTGAGGAACGCCTGTTCTCACGAAACACGGCAACAGTTTCCTCGAACTTCATTGACATACGGTATGTACTTAATCAACAATGTCGCACCTCACTCCATTTCTACCTCTTCCTGCGTTGTCATCAACAGTGTCAGTCTCTTTAAACAAGTCGCTCCAACCTTAGATGCCCTTCACGTTTGGCGGATCTCGAGTATGGCTACCTCTGAATTGCTGCTGAACTGTCATAGGCGATTGTGTTCCATTCAACCTCAAAAATCATTGCTCTTTCTTCCGCATACACTCCACTTTTACGTTAGCAATCCTGAATTAAGCTGTGGGCAATGTAATAGGCGTAGGGGATTAGAGTGTGATTTCAAGTAAGGAGTAGAAGAAAGGATGAAGAGGGAATATGGGTTTGGTAATAGGAATGAGAGAGGAGAAACTGAGATCAACAATATATGTCAGCTAGTAATAGCAAATACTGTGTTCAAGCATCACAAATAGAGGTGGTACATTTAAAAAGACCGTGAGGTATGGGAAGACATTCGGATATCAGATTTCAGAATCTAAAATGTATTCTGGACCGGATACAGATTCAGATAACAATTTAGTACTGATGAAGAACTGGCTGAAGATTGAGAAAATAGTATAGAACAAGCATTGCGCAAAGAAATCGGATACGGAAGCATTAAGGAATGAAGAGGTACGCTTGAAACTCTCGGCGGCTTTAGATATCGCGATGAGGAACAGCACAGAAGGCAGATGACCCGAAGAGAATATCTCGAAAAGGAGCAATCACAAAAGACGGAAAGAAAACCGTCGGCACAAAGAAAATAGCTGCGAAGAAACCATGAGTAACAGCAGAAATGTTTCAGTTAATCGACGAAAGAAGGAAGTAGATAAGTGTTTTGGAAAATCTAAGAGTACAGTAGTGCTAATCACTCTGGAATGACGTGACTAGGAAGTTCGCGGAAGCTAAGGCGGAATGGCTGCATGAAAAACGTGAGGAAAACGAATAATTGTAGGAAGGACTGACTCAGCATACAGAAATGGGAAAACTACCTTCGTTGAAACTAAGGGGAGCCGGATGTAATCGGATTTCGACTGCTACGTGCAGACAAGAGAACGGATATGTGGAAAGAGTCCTAGAATACATTGGACTTGTCTGATGGCGTGATAGAAGAAACAGGAGTCAATATGGAAGATATATTGGATACATTAGTATAATTAGAATTTGAAAGACTTTTGGAGGACTTAAATTAAAACAAGGCAGAAATAGATGACATTCCATCATAATTTTTAAAGTCAGTGGGGGAAGCGGCAACAAAAGGACTAATCACATCGGCGTACAGTAGCGACCTATCATCTGACTTTCGGAAAAACGTCATAAGCACAATTCTCCGGATTCCAAGACCCGACAAGTGCGAGAATTATCGCACAGTTACCTTAACTACTCATGCATACAGACTACTAATGAAAATAACCTACAGAAGAATAGAAAACAGAATGGAGGGTGTGTTAGATGACGATCACTTTACCTTGAGAGAAGGTAAAGGCACCAGGGACGCAGTTCTGACGTTGCGGTTGATAATGAAAGAAAGACTAAGTAAAAATGAAGAGTTTCCCGTAGCATTGTAGAACTGGAAAAGTGTTCGACAATGTCCAATGCTGTAAAATGTTCGAAATTCTGAGGAAAATAGAAAAAACGCAAGGAGGACATCAAAAGAAGACTAGCACTGGCTAAAAGAGGATTTCTGGCCAAGAAAAATCTACTAGTATCAAACATATTCCTTAATTTGAGGAAGAAATTTCTGAGACAACACGTGTAGAGCACAGCGTTGTACGGCAGTGCAACATGGACAGTAAGCAGAACTGGATACGAAGAGAATCGTAGCATTTGAGACGTATTACTACAGAAGAATGTTGAAAATTGGGTGGAGTGATAAGGTAAGGAATGAGGAGGTTCTCTTCAGAATCGGCGAGGAAAGAAATATACGGAAAACATTAAAAAAAGAAGGGAAAGAATGGTACAACATCTTTTAAAACATGAGGGAGTAGCTTCCAATGTCTAGTGGGAGAGAGGGAGCTGTAAAGGGTAAAAACTTTAGAGAGGACAGAGACTGGAATATATCCAGCAAATAATTGACGATGTAGGTTGCAAGCGATACTCCGAGATGAAAATATTGGCACAGGAGAAGCATTCGTGGCGGGCCACATCAAACGAGTCAGAAGACAGGTGACGAAAGAAAAGAAAACTGTGATGTGTCGACAGAAGTGCCGACACAGTGTTATTTTGAGGAGGCCGATAGGCACGCTATCTAACGCAGACGGGCGTGAATTCTGGAACAGGATAACTATTGAATGGTAGCAAGAAAAGTACGTAGCTGCTTTATACTTAACTTTTAATTGTTGTTGTATACATCGTTCTTCTTGAGACATTTATACGATAACTCTCAAAGTAGGTAAGGCTAATGGCGCCTTGCTAGGTCGTAGCCATGGACTTAGCAGAAGGCTATTCTAACTGTCTCTCGGCAAATGAGAGGAAGGCTTCGTCCGTATTGTCGCTAGCAATGTCGTCGTACAACTGGGGCGAGTGCTCGTCCGTATCTCGAGACCTGCCTTGTGGTGGCGCTAGGTCTGCGATCACACAGTGGCGACACGCGGATCCGACATGTACTAAATGGACCGCGGCCGATTTAAGCTACCACCTAGCAAGTGTGGTGTCTGGCGGTGACACCACAAAAAGAACCTCAGAGGCTGTCAGATCACATGCAGAAGTGTTTAAACACTTCGCACGTCAAGTTATCAACTATAAATAAATGCACAGACATGTGGCGGAGAATTACATAACTTAATTGGTCATTTGATGTATCTGCCACATCCGTTTAAACAATATTTTTTTAACTAGGAAGATCTTCATGCTGACCTAATACCTTAATTTAATCTGATACTGAACTTTGCATCAGCTGTATGGCAAAACATTGCTGCTAGGTAGAGTATTAAGACCAAGAAGGTTTCGCAATGCATTGCGGATTCTGCAAGAATTACCGGTAAGGTTTCTTATTTTCTAGAAATATTGGAAATTTTTGTCAAAGGAGATCTGTGATCATTATATGTCTACAACGGTTTCTGTTTATATATAGCCACTAAATGTAGCCCATTATGTGATTTATTTGATTATGTTTGTTCATTACACGCAATCATCCACAGCCATTAAGTGTCCTTTTGGCAACACATTGTAGCCACTATGAAGAAGACTGCTTCAGGTGTGTGACAAATATTTATCTCTGATCCAAGTAGTTTCATGACGTTAGAACCACATCTTCAGGGACACAGGTGCATGTCAACGACAGTACAACGAATAAGTACCCTGTTTCGGTTAAAACGTAATGGCACTATACAAGAAGCGATATATCTGAAAATAATTTTCTCAGAGTTAAAATTTGTGGCAAACGATAAGCAGTAGATGACCCAACATTCTTTGTCCCATTATGACAATAATAGAGGATAATTAGAATAAGAAGAAAGTGAGAAACCAAATGGCATTGCAAGATTCATGTATCACAATATAAGTATTTGCTGTTTCTAAGGAATTTTATTGATAAAGTGCAACATAATTCCTTTTATTTTACAATTTTAGTACACTATGCATGGTAGCACACTTGTTTTTAAAAACAAATAAAACAGAAGTTGCATTTTAGGTTCTTCTATATTTCGCATATAAAATTACTTGTAAAGATGCTATCAGACTTTCTCTATCACTGTTTGCGATTCTATTTCCTTGTCGCCTTCCCGTTGCGTACGCTTTTAGGCGCAACGGCCCGTTATCCTCCTTGATGTAGGCACCGGTTTAGCTGAGTTCTTCTAGGCGGTACTGCGGACCGTGTTCTCACGACGATGTTAGTCCTTGGGTATGTCCATACAAGATTTTATGTTTTTTCATTTTCCAGTCGTTTTATTTGGATAACACTTTATTTTCATGCAATATTTTATCGGAACTTGGCTTGTCGTACAATCACACAACCTCTGCTTTGAGATTTATTTTAGTTTGCCAGTGTGCTATAATCACCTACCATATATTTGCTTTACTATTTTAATCTTATTCTAGTTTTTCTGTATCGGGATGATGTTCCCTACATTCCGCATTATTTTAAACTGTGCTACCGACCTCTTGATTGCTAAACAGTTCGAAATGGGGCAATGAATATTGGGTGATTTACTGATTATCATTTGGAATAAAATGTAAATGTGAGTACGTAATTTGTCCTATAGAGCTTCGTGTACAGTCAGTTACATTTTAATCGGAACAGGATCTTTATTACGTTTTACTTTTGTTTACATACAGTTGTCTCACTGAAAAGGTGGCTGTAACTCTGCGAAACTAGCTGGATCAGAAATGAAGATTTGTGATACTCCTGAGGAGATCTTCATCACGGTCCAGTTCTACAGCTATGGATACAATACAAAATTTGCTGGAACACATTATAGGTTTAGAACACCGCTGGGTACCATCACAACAGTTTCTTGTTATTTATATTTGGTTGATGAGGGTGACAAGCGGAGCTTTAACCTTCTAACTGGGGCGATGAATATCGATGCAATTTTTCGAAAATCTGAAATGACTAACTCTATGTATAGCACTGTCCACCGTCAGTTTATCCTGGCAGTAGAACAATTTGTCAGTGACTAAATAGCTTCTACTTGTCTAATAACGTGACGGGGTGGTGCTGGTTAGTTACTAAGTCGATGTTAACTTTTTCTCTGTAGCCATTACAAATCAGAATGTGTAATATACGAGACACGACAATCGGTCAGTTCTGGAAAAGATGATGACACCAGAATGTTAAATAAAACCATTAGTCGTACTTTCTGCTACGGAATTCGAAATATTTTCTGATCTATGACGTCATTTAGTGTCCGCGTGTGGTGTTTTACAGCCAGTTACTAGATACAGCCGCTCTATACGTCGTGGGTGAGCGAAGCAACGTTGTACTCTTCCGCAGGCTGGAAAATGGTAGAATGATTTGACAGCGATTTGCGTGCGGCCCTCGTGGCGTCGCTCGTGGGAAAAATGTGTCCACTGGAGAGGGCGTGGCTGCCGGCGACGTCTGTGACTGACGCTTTGCTGCTAACGACATCGAGAGAGATGGATGGCGCTATTATTCCACTTCTCGTCACCGCGAAACGGCTCATAAAACGGCCATTCGTCTGACGCATCAACAGCTCTCTCTGCCTGATTCACACTAGACTAGCGGCCTACAAAGAGGTAAGAAGTAAAATGGTGTGTCACTTTTCCCAGTAACAGTGGAAAGGTAAATGATAGACCATATGGAAATTATGTGATCATATTGTGAGAATTATTTGCTATAATTACGGTCAACGCAGTATGCATTAGACTTTTACAAAAAGATGATATTTAAAATGGAAGTTATTGATTACATACGGCTACATCTATTTAACATAGAACGTTACATCGATAATAATTACTTATAGCGAAAAAGAGAGTATTTTTATGGATGTGCCTACTTTACAGAGTTTTTATACAATTTCCTTTGGTCTCCCGGACAACATGTGAACGATAGTCAATTACAAATCATACTTTCAGAAACATACTATGCAGCTCTGTCTGCCACAAGGGGACATGCTCAAAGCGTTTCACATAACAAAATTAAATCTATAGGTTCCGGGTCCAAAATTCAAGGTTTCATGAAGCAGAACTCAGCGTCCTCATCCGCAGTACGACGAATCCAACGGTTTCGACATATCAACGCACATGCACTGCTCCTTTTTCACTTTGCTGCCGCCGCAATCGAACTTTTGAGCTTGCAGTTGTTACCGACGTATCACCATGCATTACATAATTATAGCCATTTGTAGTAGCTATATCCATTTCGAATTGACTTTGTAGCGTCCCTGCGTTAATGAACATTGAATGTGGAACCAAACACCGGGGAAAATAAAATATGTAGAGACGATTCACTATTTATTGTTCATTTACGATAGTAAAAGGTGTAAAAAGTTATTTTATTTGAATAAAGGGATATTCATTATGGGTATTAGAATAAAGAGTTTACTTTAACCGCAAAACAGGAGTATTTTTAATGGATGATCTGTTCTCGTATTTCCTGTAAGAATGTACAAGGATTACTCTTTCTCTCTGATCGAAGCTAGCTGCACCGTACACGAACTGTTGTGTCAAGGTCTCTAATTTACAAAATATTGCGATATAAGTGTTGAATGTTCGCCTTGTATTCGTTAAGGAAGGCATCCTGCTCCATATCAAATATGTAAATCTTTCTAGATTTTCAGCATAGCTGCAGCCGCTAACACTAGCATCGTTGGTGTCGTGCATTCTGAGCGTAATATTACGCCGCCACGACGTATCCAGTTTAAATGACCTTACATAATAAAAGAAGCGCACACTGTCTGTGAAATAAATGTAGTAATTCGTATTTGCGCTAACGTTTCGAATAATAGTTAAGCAGTTTAAGTCGATTTTCCTGGTTATCAATGGCTGTACTCGCAAAAGCCTTTGGCCTGCACCGAATTAACAAGAAAATATTCACGATATAAGTTTTCAGTTAAAGTACTCACTGCACGGAAATTTTGAGAGAAGATAATTAATTTAAATTCAGTGATATTGTCTGAGAACTGTCTTTCAGAGCTCTGTTAATTTATTATCTTGGTATCGTATGACCCTTGCCTTTCCAAAATACTACTATCATGTTTATTTCCTTTGTTAGCCTTCTCTACACAATTCTTCCACCTTTCAGTCTACCCTCGTTCAGTTAGCACTGTCTTGCCAACTGCTGTGACATTCAGAGCGCTGCTTCCCATTCCTCCAAAGCCTTCATTAGATTCTTAAAGGGAGCGTCTATATCGTTCCTAGTCCTTCACACTTTTGGAAGTAATCTGCAGTATATAATAGTTATTTTATTGGGTTTTTGATCCCACTCTCTCCTTTTTTATTTTCATTGTTTTCTTATAACCGTTGCTATCAACTATCACATTTTTCTATATCACTTTCTACATACACCTTACATCTGTTAATTCATGGTCCCTGTCTACCATAAAGGGCACCATCACCCGTTGTGTCATGATGGTGTGCCGAGTTGCAGATGTCACCCACTCCACCACAAGAACGTGGTGTTTACGTGCAGCAAGTGGGCTGAGATATCCTCCAGAATTCAGCCCCAGCTGACTGCCCCCCCTCCCTCTCCATCTCTCACTGTCACTCTCTCTCTCTCTCTCTCTCTCTCTCTCTCTCTCTCTCTCTCTGTGTGTGTGTGTGTGTGTGTGTGTGTGTGTGTGTGTATGTGCGTGTGTGTGTGTGTGTCATTGTGTTGGACTTGATAGGCGGGAGGAGCAACAGCAGGCGGTGTCGTTACAACGCCTCCCCCATGTGGCACGAAATTCACGGGCCGCCGTACTGAGTCTGGGTAGCTGCTCGCGATCCAGATTATGAGCTACAGATCTCGCACTGGAACGACTCCAATACTGCGGGCATGGAGAGATAGAATGAGGGCTAGGATTAGGATTACACAAATCGCCCAAAGACGAGATTGAAACATTGCCTCCTGCCTCGGAATAACACACTTCCACTATGAGCTATGCAGATGGAACAACACAAAGCTTCCCCTGACGATACGAAGACAGCGTAAGGCAAGGACTTAACAAACACCAGATGATGACATTTTTATTGAAGTATTGGTCGCATCAAAGAAGACAGTAGTCGAAGCTACCTTCAGAGTGAATGACGTGATAACGGCTGTCGTAACTGTTTCGGAAGATAAATTCTTAGAAAAGTTTTTCAGCAACCATTTGATGAAATAATTTAATTAATTTATTACCTTTTGGAAATTATGACACGTTTATAATTGAATACACGACTCGGCAATGGCCACCGAACACATGGGTGAGAATGGATTGACTCACAAGGAGAGGCCGCCAATTGTGAAATTCAGATTCGATTCATACTGCGCATAATAAAAGCTCATGGCCAGAGGTGTAATGTGGCAAAGCACCAAGATGCACTTCTCAGCCGTTGTCGAGAAAATCGACAGTTAAAAGAAACCGTTGCGGTGAAATACTCTCTACGAATAACAACTTCTCTGCAGCGTCGTGGCGCAGCGGTAAGCGCCCGGGTTCGTAATCCGAAGATCGCTGGATCGAATCTCGCGCCATGCAAGTTTTTTTTATTATTAGTTTTTTGTAATTCAAATATACACACACACACACACACACACACATATATATATATATATATATATATATATATATATATATATATATATATAAAAACTATTAATGAATTGCTTATACATGTTGGTGAAGGCGGATCGCTCTCCAATTGTACCGCCTCCATTTTTCTGTTTGTTTAACAGGGTGTACCACAGCTCTCACGTCCGCACTGGTTTCCGACGATGTTATAAGTTGCGCTAGGGACCGCAACTACCTTCTTTCGAAGTTAGCAGGCAACTACGCTGTTATGCGACGGCTCGTTTCGGTCCATTCAACACCTGTCCTTCAAGTGTAACGAGCGAGTATCGGAGTTTATATTTCATGCCTGCCACAGCAAATTTGTGTTCGTGGGATCTCTATTCCAATTCGAACGTTTGACTTACGCTATACGTATTCGTTTTGGAATATCGTTTCTACGTCTTCCGTTAACTATACGTGGTTAACATTATGAAGACAATTAATAACATTTGTGAAATACAACTTTGTTTGCGGAAAACGTAATGATGTTCGAAGTCGCCAGTTTTTTCCACGACTAAAGACTTACAACAACTTATTATATGCAGAATTGTTGCAACTGATTACCGGGAATATATATATATATATATATATATATATATATATATATATATATATATATATATGTGTGTGTGTGTGTGTGTGTGTGTGTGTGTGTATACACACACATTTGAATTACAAAAAACAAATACTAAAAAAAAAAGAAGGTTGCATGGCGCGAGATTCGATCCAGCGACCTTCGGATTACGAGCCCGAGCGCTTACCGCTGCGACATTACGCTGTAGAAAATGATTAATCATAGAGAGTATTTCACGGCAACGGTTTCTTTTAACTGTCGATTTTCTCGACAACGGGTGAGAAGTGCATCTTGGTGCTTTGCCACATTACACCTCTGGCCATGAGCTTTTATCATGCACAGTACTAATCGAATCTGAATTTGACAATTTGCGGCCTCCCCTTGTCAGTGTTGTAGTGTACCCCCGATGTTATTCAATCTTTACCGCTCCTTCCCCCCCCCCCCCCCGCCAACGGTTACATTATGGAGCGTAAGATTTATGTTGATACTGCAGGTCTTAAGCCTGTGATGGTTCACCATGCCCACTCTTACACATTTCTGTTAGATATGCAACGCAATCGGTGAGTAACAACTGGAACTGTTGTAGATATACTCGGATGTGACAGAAGTCATGAGATACTTCCTACTATAGTCTCGGACCTCCTTTTCCTGGCATAGAGCAGGAACTCGCCGTGGCATGGACACAACAAATAGCTTGATATACCCTGCATCTACGCTGCCTGTATAGCCGTCCATAATGGCAAAAGTTTTGCCAGTGCATGATTTAGTGCATGAAATGATCTCTCGACCATGTGCAGAAGATGTTAATGGGATTCACGGTGGGCGATCTGGGGACCCAAACAATTCACTATAATCGTCCAAAAAGTTCATCAAAGCCATCGCGAACAACTGCAACCTGGAGACTTGCCGCATTGTTTCAAAAAAGTTCCATCGTTCTTTCGGAACATGAAGTACACGAAGGGCTCCAAACGATTCGCGAGTTGCCAGAAATAACCGTTTTCAGTCAATGGTGGGTTCAGTTGGACCAGAGGAAACAATCAGTTCCATATAAACACATTCCATACCATCAGATTGCTCAGTGCCCTGTTGACAATTTGGGTCCATAGCTTCGTAAGGGCTTCGAAACACTCGAGCCCTACCTTCAACTCTTACCAATTGAAATCCGGTCTCGACTGTCAGGCCACCGTCTTTCAGTCGGCTAGGGTCAACCCGATGTGGTCACGAGGACAGCAGAGGCGCTACAAGCGATGTGCTGTGAGCGAATACTCACGTCGGTCGTCTGCTGCTGCAGCCCATTAACGCCAAAATTCACCGCAGTGGCCTAAGGGATACGTTCGTAGTACGTCACACATTGTTTTCTGCACTGACCATTGTATACAACTCTGTTTTGATGAAAGCTGTTTACCTAAGTCCTCCCAGCGGAACAGCTGTCCGCATGGTCTATATATTGTACAGAGATATCGATTACAAGAGAAGAGTTTGACAGAGCACTGAAAGACCTGAGTCGAAACAAGGCCCCAGGAGTAGACAACATTCCATTAGAACTACTGATGGCCTTTGGAGAGCCAGTCATGACAAAACTCTACCATCTGGTGAGCAAGATGTATGAGACAGGCGAAATTCCCTCAGACTTCAACAAGAATATAATAATTCCAATCCCAAAGATAGCAGGTGTTGACAGATGTGAAAATTACCGAACTATCAGTTTAATAAGTCACAGCTGCAAAATACTAACGCGAATTCTTTACAGACGAATGGAAAAACTGGTAGAAGCGGACCTCGGGGAAGATCAGTTAGGATTCCGTAGAAATGTTGGAACACGTGAGGCAATACTAACCTTACGACTTATCTTAGAAGAAAGATTAAGAAAAGGCAAACCTACGTTTCTAGCATTTGTAGACTTAGAGTAAGCTTTTGACAACGTTAACTGGAATACTCTCTTTCAAATTCTGAAGGTGGCAGGGGTAAAATACAGGGAGCGAAAGGCTATTTACAATTTGTACAGAAACCAGATGGCAGTTATAAGAGTCGAGGGGCATGAAAGGGAAGTAGTGGTTGGGAAAGGAGTGAGACAGGGTTGTAGCCTCTCCCCGATGTTATTCAATCTGTATATTGAGCAAGCAGTAAAGGAAACAAAAGAAAAATTCGGAGTAGGTATTAAAATTCATGGAGAAGAAGTAAAAACTTTGAGGTTCGCCGATGACATTGTAATTCTGTCAGAGACAGCAAAGGACTTGGAAGAGCAGTTGAACGGAATGGACAGTGTCTTGAATGGGGGATATAAGATAAACATCAACAAAAGCAAAACGAGGATAATGGAATGTAGTCAAATTAAATCGGGTGATGCTGAGGGGATTAGATTAGGAAATGAGACACTTAAAGTAGTAAAGGAGTTTTGCTATTTAGGGAGTAAAATAACTGATGATGGTCGAAGTAGAGAGGATATAAAATGTAGACTGTCAATGGCAAGGAAATCGTTTCTGAAGAAGAGAAATTTGTTAACATCGAGTATAGATTTAAGTGTCAGGAAGTCGTTTCTGAAAGTATTTGTATGGAGTGTAGCCATGTATGGAAGTGAAACATGGACGATAACCAGTTTGGACAGGAAGAGAATAGAAGCTTTCGAAATGTGGTGCTACAGAAGAATGCTGAAGATAAGGTGGGTAGATCACGTAACTAATGAGGATGTATTGAATAGGATTGGGGAGAAGAGAAGTTTGTAGGACAACTTGACTAGAAGAAGGGATCGGTTGGTAGGACATGTTTTGAGGCATCAAGGGATCACAAATTTAGCATTGGAGGGCAGCGTGATGAATACACTAAGCAGATTCAGAAGGATGTAGGTTGCAGTAGGTACTGGGAGATGAAGAAGCTTGCACAGGATAGAGTAGCATGGAGAGCTGCATCAAACCAGTCTCAGGACTGAAGACCACAACAACAACAACATCGATTACAACACAAACATAATGTAAATTTTTTATTTGTCTTTTAAAAAGTTAAGTAGCACCTCTATCGAAAGATAAAGCCGTGAATCAGCTCTCCTGGCCACTCAACGGCCACAGGTAAATACATAGCAAATGTGGATTTGAGATTCTTCTAACGGATGCTTGTTCTTGTAATCTGAACTACAATCGTGTGTCTCTACGTGTCAAGTGACCTATAACAAAATTTCATGTTTGAAAGCTTGCGGATATTGTACTTATATTGATTTAAAGGTATTTGTTCATTTCTTTAAACATTCTGCGTAATGTAGAATATTTCACTTCTTTTCACGAAATGCTCCCTGCCAGAGGAGAAGAGTGAACGCTATAATGAATACCAACTGTACTCCTTTCTTCGATCAGATGTCACATTACTGGTTTGCTATAGCCAGCTTTATCGCGTCAATAGTTTCGTCTGAGAGGACCAACTACACTTAAAATACTCCACTGCAATTGTTTCCTCTACCGCACCGTCAAGTGCTACTAACTTACTACCAATGTTTCAGCAGGGTTCCAGTCGTCCTGTCTTTCTTCTAGTAAGTGAGCCACACATATTCTTTTCGCGTTGAGAAGTTATTTTTTCTAACTTTAACATTTGACTTAACATTGAACACGCTTCTGTAACACCGCATGATGAACACATCGATTCCCTACTTTCGTTACAACGTAGACCCGCATTCGATAGGTGCGATGTGGAAATCAAAATCGTTCTCCACACTTTAACAAATAATGTACACACATCAAAAAAAGTTTGTCATCACCTCAGTTCGGAGATTTTCAGAACCTGTACAGAAAACTTGAATAAAAATCAACATACACATAATTTCCGCCCTTTTTAATGCTCATAAAAACCACACATTGCATGCTGTAGCACCATAAAGCGAGACCTTCAGAGGTGGTGGTGGAGGCTGCTGTACACACCGATACCTCTAATACCCAGCAGCACGTCCTCTTGCATTGATGCATGCCTGTATTCTTCGTGGCATACTATCCACAAGTTCATCAAAGCACTGTTGGTCCAGATTGTCCCACTCGCCAATGAAGATTCTCCGTAGATCCCTCAGAGTGGTTGGTGGGTCACGTCGTCCATAAAGAGCCCTTTTCAATATATCCCAGGGTTCATGTCTGGAGAACATGCTGGGCACTCTAGTCGACGGTTGTCATTATCCTGAAGGAAGTATCCACAAAATGTGCACAATGGGGGCGCAAATTGTCGTCCATGAAGACGAATGCCTCGCCAGATCTACCGATATGCTTGCAGTATTGGTTGGAGGATGGCATTCACTTATCGTACAGCCGTTACGGCGCCTTCCATGACTATAACCTAACGCTACCCCAAAACACAGGGAACTTGCATTTGCCGCATTCGCTGGACAGTGTGTCTAAGGCGTTCAGCCCGACCGCTTGCCGCCGAACACGTCTCTGATGATTCCCTGGTTGAAGGTTTATGCGACACTCATCGGTGAAGAGAACGTGATGCCAATCGTGAGCGGTCTATTCGGCACGTTGTTGGGCCCATCTTTACCGCGCTGCATGGTGTCGTCGTTGCAAAGAAGGGACGTCGCCATGGACGTCGGGAGTGAAGTTGCGCATCACGCAGCCTATTGCGTACAGTTTGAATCGTAACACGACGCCCTGTGGCTGCACGAAAGGCGTAATTTAACATGGTGGCGTTGCTGTCAGGATTCCTCCGAGCCATAATCCGTACGTAGCGGTCATCCACTGCAGTAGTAGACCTGATCGAGGCATGTCATCGACAATTCCTGTCTCTCTGTATCTCCTCCGTGTCCGAACAACATCGCTTTGGTTCACTTGGAGACGCCTGGACACTTCCCTTGTTGAGAGCCCTTGCTTGCACAAAGTAATAACACGGACGCGATTGAACCACGGTACTGGACGTCTGGGCATATTGAACAACAGACAGCACGAGTCGTGTACCTCCTTCCTGATGTAATGACTGGAACTAATTGGCTGTCAGACCCCCTCCGTCTAATAGGCGCTGAACACTCAAAGGAACTGTGTCCGTGACACAATGCCCACAGACAACGTCTATCTACAGGAATTCTGGGAACCGGTGTGATGCAAAACTTTTTTTGATGTGTGTAGTTAGTTTCAAGTAGCGACCCACCCCTGCTTCGCACGGGTAGCACTGAGTTTCTACGGAGAAGTAACTTGCCTGACTTATCTGTAATACATTATATATAAAAATATTCCTTGTGAATAAGCCTGCCGATTAGGAAAAGAAACTATCTCAGAGTGTGTGTGTGTGTGTGTGTGTGTGTGTGTGTGTGTGTGTGTGTGTCAGTCTTTAGCATGGGTGTATCTCAGTGGGTGGGTGTGTGTGCGGGTGTGTGTGTGTGTGTGTCATTCTTTAGCATGGGTGAAATCGATTCTCAATTGCGTTGTTGTGTAATTCAACCAGGCCAATGACTCTAGTCAACACTTCGTTCATGAAAACTGTAAGGGACAGCCAAGTGAAACCGAGGCAGATGGAAAACAGTATGTAAAATGTTTATTATTACAAAAGTAATTTTCGTAGCTGGTAATACATTTATCCCAGTGTGTGACAAGACGTTGTATATCTTAATCGAGAAGTGTTTCCAGTTGCCTACGGAACCATGATTGAGCCGAGACGTGTACCGCACGGTTAAAAAAAAAATCGAAAGCCACGAAGGTCCAACTTCAGAGCTCCAAAAGTACGGAAGTCGCATGATAAGAGATTGGGACTGTACGGAGGATGATTATGGGCTTCCCAGGGAAACTTCCTGCAGCAGACTCGAAACAACCTTGTCAAGAAGTGATCCCGCCAGCGAAACCTTTACAGTGTACTCGAAATAGCCTTGGAAACGTATGTATTGGATAAATGTTGCTGGGAAGCCCTTACACATCCACCCTACAGTCGCGAACTCTACCCATGTGGTTTCCATACCTTTGGAGCCCTGAAGAAAGAAATCGCTTTGGACGAAGAGGTGCAGTCACGTTTTCGTAAGCAACTGCAAACATATTTACGTGAAGGTACTGAACTTCTCCTCTCACAGTGGGTTAAACATGTTACTTTTGCAGTAATAAACGGTTCACTTACTTTTTCCCTCTCTCTCGTTTTTACATGATTGTCCATTACTCAATTCCTTCTGTCCTTTGTAGCTTCTGCCGTTTCGTTCCTGCGACATACTCGCTGACATAAACTTCACCGCACCTGTTAAAATGAACTATTGGCCGCGTCGTATTAGAACGTGACCCCTATTTCGACCTTGAATGATATCCGAACGCACAGATAAATTTCTCGTATATCAGTGTAATGAGTACAGACCAATTTCCCATATATCTATCTAATGAGTTTCCGTGGACGAAGTCTTCGGCACAGACACCTTCTTCCGTTCTTTGAGTCATGGTAACATTAGCACAGTGGGCAAAAATAAGTCATCCCCAAGAGACTTTACCCTGATATCATGTTACAGTGCCGTTTTGTTGTCACATCCCCATTGATTTTAGAAACTCTAATGGAATATCTTCTATACCTTCTGCCTTATTCGATCATATGTCTTCGAAAGCTCTTTTAAATTCTAACTGTAATAATAGATCCCCTATCCGATTCCTGTTTCTTGTCCTATTACATCGTCAGACTAATGTTCCCTCTCACAGAGGCCCGCAGTGTACTCTCTCCTTCTGTCCACTCTCTCATCTGCATTTAACTGTTGAATTCCCGCAGCATTATCAATGTTAAAACCCTTGCTTTTAATTACACTGAAGGTTTTTTTGTCTTTCCTATATCTTGAGTCGGTATTTCTACGACAATCATATGATTTTCCATTTTTTCACAAATTTCCTGCAGTCATTTCATCTTCCTTCCCTGCAGTTACTGTTTATTTCACTTCTAAGTGACTTGTATTTTGATATTCCCAAATTTCCCTTAAATTATTTGGACTTCCTTCTTTCATCGATCAACTGAATTATTTCTTCAATCACCCATGGTTTCTTCGCAGTTCCTTCTTAATACCTGTGTTTCTCTCTCCAACTTCTGTGATTGCTCCTTTTAGAGACTTCCATCCTCCTCAACTGAACTGCCCTCTGAGCTATTCCTTATGGCGGTATCTATAGCCTCAGAGAACGACATGCGTTTCTCCTAATTCCCCAGTACCTCTGATCCCACTTCTTTGCACATTGATTCATCGTGACTAATCTCTTATACTTCAGCCTATTATTCAACATTACTAATTTGTGATCTAGGTCTGTATCTGCTCTTGAGTACGCCTTAGAATCCAGTATCTGGTTTCGAAATCTCTACCTAAACATGATGTAGCCTAACTGAAATCTCTCTGTATCCCCGGTGTTCTCCAAGTATACCTCCTCCTCTTGTTATTCTTGAACAGAGTATTTGCTGTTACTAGCTGAAATTTATTGCAGAACTGTCTTTTCCCTCTGTCATTTCTAGTACCAAGCCCATATTCTCCAGTGATCCTTTCTTCTACTTCTTCCCGTACAACGGCATCCCCAATGACTGTTGGATTTTCATCTCCCTTTACTTACTGAATTAGCCATTCAGTAATTGCATATACTTTGTCTCTTTGTCTTCCGCTTGCGACGTCGGCATGTATACCTGAACTATTGTTATCTGTGTTGGTTAGCTGTCGATTCTAATGAGGACAACACTACCACTGAACCGTTCACTATAACTCACTCTCTGCCCTACCTTCTTACTCATAATGAATCCTACTAACCTACTTTCATTAGACCACTTTCTGCTGCTGTTGATATTATTCTATACAGACCGGAATCCTTTTCTTCTGTCCATTTCGCATCACTGACCCCAAAAGGATGTAGATTGAGACTTGGCATTTCGCTTTTCGGAATTTCTAGTTTCCATACCACGATCAGACGTGTGACATTCCACTACCCGACTCGTAGAACATTACCCTTTCGTCGGTTATCTTATCTTCTCCTCCTGGTCACCTACACCTAGGAAGTGCTCCCCCGGAGGTCCGATTTGGGGTCTGTTCCGGAATCCTTTGCCGATGGAGAGATATTTGTGACACTTCTTGATTACAGGCCACATGGCCTGTGGATGCTCAGTATGTGTCTTTAATTTACAAAAAAAAAAAATTCTTCCACTGTTCCATTGGACATACGAAAGTATGCAGTACATCTGATATGTTGCGTGGCCTATTACAACTGTGTGTTACGGTTTTATGAATAATATATCATTCTTTATTTGAAAAAAACAGTGAAAACTGTTAACAACAGCATGACATAGGCAGAAGTATATGTGCGCTAATGTTACATACAGTTTTATGATATAAAATATATCTCTTTGAGCCACTTATATAGTTAACATGATACCTGTCAATTTTTAAGGAATGTTCTATGTTTTTTATAATTTTTATAATATTACATTCCTTCTGCTCATTGTACAGGGGTCTGAAGATGGCATCAATGTAATGCCGAAACTGGTAGCACACAGTTCATAAAATAAAATAAATTTCTACAATACATATGGCTGTTGGTAAATTATTGCATCGAGAAGTTCATGCCAGCCGTCGTCCCACTATCCATAATGGATCAACGAAGATTCATTCAAAGATTTCCGTTGGTTTCTGCGGCCGCATGTAGGCGACTTCTTATCCCAGAAGTCTTCGGGTGCCATTACTGATGACGTTTAATCACAGTTCAAGCGTTCACGGGATTAGAAAACTGTTTTTGATGACGTTTTACTCAGTAATCAAAGATGCCACCTCTACATCACACTTAACGAACACAGATGCTGATTTGCTGAACACAGTATGCCGCCCGGGATTAGCCGAGCTGTCTTGGGCGCTGCAGTCATGGACTGTGCGGCTGGTCCCTGGGGAGGCTCGAGTCATCCCTCGGGCATGGGTGTGTGTGTGTGTGTGTGTGTGTGTGTGTGTGTGTGTGTGTCTTTAGGATAATTTAGGTTAAGTAGTGTGTAAGCTTAGGGACTGATGACCTTAGCAGTTAAGTCCCATAAGATTTCACACACATTTGAACATTTTTGAACACAGTACAAAGAACATGTTGGCATATGTAAGGCAGAGTATATGGTTCTAAATTTGCTACTATCAATAAATAACTCACAGAAACTCAACTGATGCCATCGTCAATTTAGCCTACCTGCCGACTATGATGTGATGTGTTTTTTTTTATCTACTCTCTTGACCTGTCTTCTGCGAGTTTCTTTGTGTTTAATAGTTACTTGTTCCGTGTACCTAAGTGTATGTTTATTTGCGTCTCTCTCTCTCTCTCTCTCTCTCTCTCTCTCTATATATATATATATATATATATATATATATATATATATATATATATATGTGTGTGTGTGTGTGTGTGTTTTGTGTGGCGTGTGTATGTTTGGTTTAGTGTTAGTTTATGTACGTGTGGGAGACAGAGAGTGTGGCTTTCTAGACTAGACAAAGAATTTTTATGTATGTATTAGTTGAATACTGTGCTTTAGAAGACGCTAAACACACCTACACGAGCTCTTCCTCTAAGACATGAAGGCCCAAGCGATGTCTACGGGCCGTTCTGTTATGCTAGGCCCTGCGGCTTCATGCCGATGGGGTGTGGACGACACACCGTTCCCCCAGCCGTTTCACAGACGTTCCATACAGTGATGTACGATTCGGTCAAGTAGTTTCTCAGTCCCGGCTGAGCCCTATATTTTTACTGTATTTTTAAACCCGTTTGTATTGTTAATAGTGATGGAAATATTAAATAGACGATTATTGCACGTTAAAAAAATAGTTCCTCAGTAGGCGTGAAGAGTCTGGCTGCAACACATACCAATCCTCCAACTAAGGAAAAGTTCTTGGTAGTATCGGGAATCGAACCTAGGTCCTCCGCAGGACAGGCACCTACGCAGCTATGGAGACGGATCCATTTCTTTCACAGAGACGGATATTAGTTCGACAATGTAACCTTAAGAAAGATAGCAGGTATTTGGTGGTGTGTGTACTAAACCTTAGTCAAAGAAATTAATTTTGCGAAATCCATGCCGTATTTTCAGATTTCGAAGGACAATAATGCGTAATTGAAGGACGCAACTGACGTCACTTCTGCTAATCAAGAAGTCTTATCACACCAGCACGACGTTTAAATTTTTTTACTGTATCATACACTTTAGACGGTGCTCCGTATGATGGCGTTTGATACACTGAAACAACCTACGAACGTTATTATGTTTCGGAGATAATGCGTAGCCACTTAAAAGCGTAACCTTATCTCTTTTCACGTTGCAGAACGTATACAACGGGAGGCACATGACTTTCAGTGACAGCAGATATTCACTGGCCTTTAACGTAATATTTGGTAATATATACAATGTTGCCGCCAGCAAGTTCATTAGGCTTTCCACCACTGTTCGAGCCAGGCTGTAGACGTGTGTGTGTCTGTCATGTCTTCCTCTGCGAAAACGGAAAACGGTTCTCGCTACGACGAACAGCAGGAGCTGAAGGTATGCGATTAGCCATTGTAACGGCAGTAAACATTTCATTCATTAACTGTGTTTTTCTGTTCCGCAAATGCATTCCTGCTTTTTTTCCCGTAACAGCTGTGCCAAAACTGCATTTCTTATATACCGCAAATATTGATGTCAATAGGTCTGTATCATTGTTTTACTGAGAGAAGGTGCGACTTGTGTGGGGATGATTCCTTTACACTTTATGGGGAGTTCCTACATACTCAGTTTTTATTCTCTATATCTGAAGTCCATCTCTTAAATTGAGACGTCAGTTTTTAGAACTATATACCCGCAAGTAAACAGTAAAATACAAAATTATATGCATGACATATGCTTGACATTAACTTATTAGTTGTCAGTGTTACTGCTGTCGGTGAGGCAAAGAGCAGCTCTATCTTTTAAAATTGGAATCCTGCCTTTCTTTAACTAAATATTTGTATGTTACAAAAAAGACGAATGATTGTCTACATGCTGTAATAGTTTTTCGTTTTGAAATGAGTTAGGACACGAGACTAGTACACAAAATGAGGCCCCGCCAGTTATATGGCATGGTGTACCATTTGTACCAAGTCTGCCTACGATGAGCAGTTACATTCAAATAATATCACAGAAAAAAATCGTTATTTACTACTCTTCATATTGATGTTCTTCTATTTAGCCGCGTTAAACTGTGACGTACTGGAAGTAGAAAAAGACCAGTGTTTAATTGTTCTCCTTTTTTTTGGTACTTTGATTATTTTCGGCAGTAGTTCAAGTAATTTAAGTAGGCCACAGTGGTGGTGGTGGTGGTGGTGGTGGTGGGTAGTGTTTAACGTCCCGTCGACAACGAGGTCATTAGAGACGGAGCGCAAGCTCGGGTTAGGGAAGGATTGGGAAGGAAATCGGCCGTGCCCTTTCAAAGGAACCATCCCGGCATTTGCCTGAAACGATTTAGGGAAATCACGGAAAACCTAAATCAGGACGGGACGGCCGTAGACGGGATTGAACCGTCGTCCTCCCGGTAGGCCACAGTGAAATTCGTTCTAGAAGATATTTATTTAATATTAGCTCTGGTGGAAATGAAGCAAGCGTTATTACTGTTATCGGCCTCAATGATGAAGAGGGGAGAAAATCGTTTTATTTCTTACGGAAGAATCAGAAACGCCTACCAGTGCTTGCCGTAATTAGAAAGTGGCAGGAACCTGACCCATAGAGACTCGAGATATATCGTTCCACGATCGAGCTGCTTGCGTTGTTCTGAGTTCCACGACTGCCTTGTTAATGAGGAATCGATGGATTCAGAAGGGCCGAAGTCAGTGCCGTGAAGGATAGCAGTGGAGTGTCGCGGTTTCTTCCTGAGAGGAGAGGACTGACACTGTTCCGTAGAGCGTGATTAACGACACTGATATTGGGCCTGGAAAAGGGCTTGTTTCTAGCCGGACAATTATCGAATGACACAGTACTCCTTTAAGTAGGCTGTTTATGTTTTCTTTATGTAAGTAGGCTGTTTATGTTTTCTTTATGTAAGTAGGCTGTTTAGGTTCTTATATTGGTAACGCCGCCGCCACATAGCGCTCTCTGTATGAATATCACTGGCTGTGCTGTGTGCAGCCTGTGGCTAGTTTGGATTGTTGACTGCCATTGTAGTGTTGGGCAGCGGCAGCTGGATGTGAACAGCGCGTAGCGTTGGACAGTTGGAGGTGAGCCGCCAGCAGTGGTGGATGTGGGGAGAGAGATGGCGGAGGTTTGTAATTTGTCATGAACTGCTATATTTATATATGATGATATCAAGGTAAATACATTGTTCGTTCTCTATTAATATCTTTCATTTGCTAACTATCCGTATCAGTAGTTAGTGCCTTCAGTAGTTTGAATCTTTTATTTAGCTGGCAGTAGTGGCGCTCGCTGTATTGCAGTGGTTCGAGTAATGAAGATTTTTGTGAGGTAAGTGATTTCTGGAAGGTATAGTTTAATGTTAGTCAGGGCCATTCTTTTGTAGGGATTCTTGAAAGTCAGATTGCGTTGCGCTAAAAATATTGTGTGTCAGGTTAAGCACAGTCGTGTATAATTTGTTAAAAAGGGGACGTTTCACTCCGAGTCTGGAGCCTCATTTACAGTCGTCTTGGTGACTACATATGGGTCTTCCACCGATGAGGCACGTTCATATTGATAACCTATTGGCAACACAGGTCAGAGAAGAGGCATAAAGTCAACACAATGACCGTATATGTGTGTTCGGACTTGGCTGTGTACGAATGTTGTCATATTGGCTTTGTTATCTTCATCCAGACCCAACACTAGGTGCGGCCGTGTGGGGTGCCAGTCGGTGCATTTCATGACCTCTTCTCGCTCGCGTAGCCGGTAATTTATTGACTGAATGTCCAATGTCGATAGCCTGTCTTCTAGATCTCCGTGTGATCGCTTTGGAACCAGATAAGGCCACGCGGGGTATCTGCGCGGGCTTCGGTACCTTGCCACGGTTTGCGCGGTTCCCCCCGTCGGTTGTTCGAGTCCTCCCTCGGGCATGGGTGCTGTGTTGTCCTGAGCGTAAGTTAGTTTGAGTTAGATTAAGGAATGTGTAAGCCTGGAGACCAATGTCCTCACTAGTTTCATCCCATAGGAGCTTACAACAAAATAAAAATAACGAACAAAATAAAACTGGACCGCTTGTTGATCCTGCTGTCCAGTTCTACCTCGACAAGAGAATGGCTGTTGCCCTAGTTAGCATGTTTCTCAGATCCTATACCCGTTGAAAACATCTGGTCACGGGTGGCCGAGACACTGGTAGACAACCATTCACGAGATACTACGAATGGTGAACTGTGGCACACAGGTAAAGGTAGATGGAATGACCCCCGTATCTATAGTCCAAGTGCAGATCGACACGATGGACACCCAAGTTAGAGCTGTTATGCTGCCGGAGGTGGCAGTTTTCTGTACTAAATTTCATGTTTTGTACACCCTTAAATCGCCTGTGAGTTTAATAATGTATTCTTCCTACTGTATATAAAAACAATAAATAAAACTCAGTTGCTTGCTACCCTTCGTGATGTTCAGTTTTAACAGTCAACAGTGTTCACCACAGTGTATCAGTAGTGATTCTCCAACAGAAAGAGGTTCCTACTCAATGGTGTGAAGATGACCACAGTAGTGGTCGAAACCGGTCACCTTGATAAATAGATCGTGATCAAGACTGTTTTTAATAGTAAACAGTGTTAACCGTTGGAGGTGTAAGCAGTCAGATACTTTTTTCGGAAGATGCTTGTTATTCGTAAAGACCACACACTAGTGTCATCAGAAGATTGAACAAATTCCCCTCCCAATGCATACTGGTACCACTGAAACTCTTTTTGTACGTTAGTAATTATAATGTCCTTGTTTCAAGAATTATATCATGAGAAGGTAATTAGTATATTCTCATTGACCACGAGCACACAAAGAGGTTAGTATTTTAAGCAACTGAAATGTCCTGAGTTTCAAAGACGATAGCGCCATTTAATAGGATTGCGATAACTCCATCTGGTACCCTCTCTTTCCAACTTGTTCGCCGAACTTTTGATGTGTCAACCTATTACTATTTAACCTGGAGACAATAAGTTTTTAATCATACATACTCCTTAAAATTAGCTTACACTGCGTCGGAACTGGAGTTCTAAGGTGAAGTATCTGATCTACAGGAGATTAAAAAACAATTCCAACAAAGATAACGTGTAGCTCCTATACCTTTCATGCTTGTATTCCCAAAAGTAATTAAGACTTCGAGAAACAAATGAAATAATTAATTATTGGCAGTCTAGCTGTTACCGCGGCTGCTCTCACAGATGGTTGAAATGGCTCTAAGTACTATGGGACTTAACAGCTGAGTTCATCAGTCCCGTAGAACTTAGAACTACTTAAACCTAACTAACCCAAGGACATCACAAACATCCATGCCCGAGGCAGCATTCGAACCTGCGACCGTAGCGGTGCGTGGTTCAAGACTGAAGCGCCTAGAACCGCTCGACCACTCCGGCCGGCGCTGCTCTCACACATGACTAGTTTTGTTACGATGATTGATGTTGAGTATGTAAGCTATTGTACGTTCAATAAGGGCAGCTGCCCTCATGTGTATATATGTTACGCTCCCCGGCTAACTCAAGTCATTCCAGTACCACAAAGCACTGATGTGTAACAAATTGTCTCATGCCCTACTTCACACACTGAAGGGTCCTTCGTTGTTTCTTCTCCTTTACTTCCTAGCTTAGCCTACTGAACTTCCTAAGCGTTCACGTAAGCTCCATATGAAGTTTGATAGAAACTGATTTAGTAGCTTAGTCTTAGTTACTCTCATATGAGTAAGGGTGGGAACACGTAATGCACCAGGAACACTGCTTAACAAGACCATTCTGGTAGGCCTTGTGTAATGTTGCGTGGAGGCATACTGGACTGGTTCCTGACTTATTCTAGGGCATGATTTTATCCGTAAGACCGGTATGATGTTAGAATTTGGTACCCGGATCTATTACTTCAAATTTTCCTCCAACGATCGAGTAGCCTTTTGATCATGTGCTCATGTCGGAATGGAACGTGACATCAGTAGTTACACGTGCCTGCTTGAGGTAGACTGCTCTAGTCAACAAGGGAAAGAGTTAAGTGAACTTTTGGGAGAATTTCCTGACGTACTTAGGTTGGGAGTCACAGACGTCGTTAGAAACCATATTCGCGTCATGGATGATGTGCTAGTTCGCCAGTCTCCTTATCTCTTCTCACCACCTAAGATATATTGCAGCACAAAATTGAGGGCTCTTTAGAAGACAAAATCTAAGACCGTCCACCTCCCCCTATGGGTCCCCTATTTTCTTAGTCCCTAAAGATCGGGGGCAGGATTTCCGACCTGTGGTTGATTACAGGCTTCTCAATAGAAAGGTGATTTTGGTGCCACTGCCTGATCTCCACAACTGTTCCACCTGGTTTTCTGGAGCACCTTGGTTTACAGTGTTAGATCTTAATCAGGCTAATTACCAGATACACTTAATTGAGGAATCTAAGCATTTTGACGCCTTCGAAACGGATTGTAATTCATATGAGTTCAACCGGGTTCTATGCAGCAGTTTTATCCTGTTTGTTGGATAAAACTTTAGGTGATTTAGAGTTTAATTGTGTCTTAAATTACTTGGACGATGTGGTCATACTTCGTGCCTCCATTGAAGAGCATTTTGAGCACATTGGGAGATACTATCCAGGTTCAGGGACGCGTGGCTAACGGTGAAACCCTCAAAGATAACCTTGGCTATGTGCCAGGTATCATTTTTGGGTCCCTTGGTGTCGGGGGACGGAATTACCATTTATCATTAACACAATAAGGCGTTGGGAAATTTCATACAGCAGTGAAATAAGAGAGGGGCTGCCGATTTGTGGAAATGGCTAATTACTTTCCCGTATTTGTCCCATTAAAGTTGTTACGCAGAAATAATGAGAATTCGTTTCAGCAGAAAGTCAGAAGCCAGCCTATGAAGGAATTAACACTGTGATTGGCAACCCAGGTTTCTGCCGTACCTGACTTTAAGAAAGGATTTGTGGTCGAGACTGACGCTTGCAATACTGGTGTTGCAGCAGTTCTCTTACAGGAAGATCAAGATACCGGGCGTTCGTTAGCATTTGTTTCCCAACGTCTGGAGGAGGCCTAAGCTCAATTACTCTGTATAGAAGTGTAAAGCGTTTGCTGTGTTATTTGCCCTGGAAAAACTTCGGTTCTATATCTAACATGGTGAATTTGACCTAGAGATGGATGATCAGGCCCTTAGTTGGGTCCTAGCTGGACCTAGGGAGACAGGGCGTATCGCGAGATGGGCGGTCCGCATTTCGGCTTTCTATTTTAAGTTTCGGCAAGTTAAGGTGTCCGATAATCGGGTTGCTGACGCCCTTAGCAGGATGTTCCAACAGCCCGAGCTTGAAGAGGAAACGTCGGATAGTAACCTAGCATGTTCGATCCTTACCGAGGTACCCCAACTGTTTGATTATTTGAAAACTGAACAAGAACAAGACCCATTTGTGGTGGTGGTGGGGGGGTGTCAGGAATCAAATAATATATGGACAGGAATCCAGTGAATATTTACTGAAGGACGGCATCATGTGTAACCATATAGGTAGGTCTGGGATAGCTAGAATTTGTCTACCACGAACCTTAGTGATTCCGGTCTTCCGGCACCTCCATGACTCTCCAGTAGGAGGGCATTCAGGTGTTTGTAAAGCTTAGGCTAGGTCAAGGAGCACCTGACCTGGCCCACACTGTATAAAGAGATTAAAAGTTTAGTCAGACAATAGCGAGATTTTAAGAAGGGAAAACCAAGTACCTCCCTGGAGAGGAGATTGTTGCAGTCAGAACGGAAAGAGCATCTGTTGGACAAATCGTTTGTGAATTATGCGGGCCCGCTTCCCCAGAAGAAAAAAGGCAATTCGTATAATCTCGTAGTTGTGGACGCCTTCTACAGGTTCGCTTTGTTGATATCTAGCCGGAGTGTGACCGCTCTTATCGCCATCTCTCATCTTACTAATAGATTGTAGATGGTTCGGTCCACCGCGGGCGTTGGTTACGGCTACGCTTCTGGCTTTTTGACAAGGTCGTTTATACAATTCCGTTTTGGCAGTGGGATAATACATGTAACCACACCTTATTTTCCTCAGGCTTCCTTTGCCGAGAGAATTAACTGCCACTCAGCAAGGATTATTTTCCACCATAAATCGCAAAGGATGTGGGATACCGCATTGTCCTGGTCAAAATTAGCGTTTAACTCCACACGGCATGAACCAGCCCATGCCACCCCAGCTTGTTTAATGCTGCATTTTTCGCTCTCCAATTTATGGAAGAAAAATGATATTTTACCTCCATATATCACTCCAGAGGTTCTTAGGGAGAAATTGGGGCAAGCTCTGGCAAATATTCGGAAGGCTCACGATCATCAGGTCTGTCACTATAATAGAAACAAGCACCCCTTTCAGGGGGAGATAGGGGATCTTGTCTACATCAGGAACATTTCTAGGTGGACTTCCCGGTCCATATGCAACAGTCAAAGTTTTGAGCATGGTCATTCATTTGGTCAGGGACCTGGAAAAGGGGAAGTTCATAAGGGTTCATCTCATTCATAGCACACATTGCAGCGGAGTGAGGGGTTTTTAGCCCCGGGGGAGACTTGTTCAGGTTTGAGAGTGGGAGGTTGAGCCGTGGCGCCAGTGAATTTGGAGACTGTAGTATCGACTACCTCTCTTGCGGCCCGGTTGCCAATATCTATGAGGATGAGTTGGTATCTGTGGATTGTGTCCTTAGAAGGTCTTTGCTTGCCGATATAGATGCTGGGTTCGCTGGCACCGGAGGGAGGCACGAAGTCTGGGGATTGGTGGTAGCGTCGCGACAACAGGTTGTACGAGGTCCGAGTGGCCGAAGCCATGAGTTGCGCAAGGAGGGCCTGCGCAGAGTTAAGATACCGGAGGACTTCAAGGGGTTAGCGTGGACTACAAGCAGCAGGTTGACATACCGTCGGTAGGTTGGCAACATTCGTGTCCGACGACCGCTCACGGACCGGCTGGGCTCTTCTGCCTGGCTTTCATCGACACCTCACAGTAACCTCTGTGACGCAACGTGGATCCATGGAACTGCTTGCTGATAAAGTCGAGTAACATTCTGTAATCCTCGTGGTGATTTGTTTTATTGTCTACCTGCCCTCCTTATTATTTTCTGGTTTGTACCTGACCCTCAGATTTTTACTTGGTCGGCTCTTTTCTCGTAAATATAGGCAGTAGTATTGTACTAAGACACTAGTTGTCGTCTGAAAATTTGTCCCGCTATCATATTGCCTTTCGTTTCTGGTTTTTACCCGGTCATTAATGAGCTAATTAATCAGCTCTTGGTCGTAAATATAGCCGGAACAATTGTACTAAGGCACAGGTTGCCGTTAAACACAAGAGGGACCTTGTGGTTAGATGTAGCTGTTAACCGGTTCAATTCTTTCATTGTAATAGCATTTCTCAGTCATTAGTATAATCTGAACAATCTATTGCACTAATTTGTTCGTCTCTGTGATTGAAAAACCCGGTCATTAATGGTGTATTTTAGCTGGATCTTGTGGCTCCTCCCGTAGGAATTTCGAGTCATCCCTTGGCAAGGACGTGTGTGTTGGCTTTAGCGGAGGTTACTTTAAGTTAGATCAAGTAGTCCGCAAGCCTAAGGACCGAAGGCCTCAGCAGTTTGGTCACATAGTCCTTATCACAAATTTCCAATTTGTGGCTCCACCGAGTGAGTTAGCTTGTAATAAGTGTTCACAAGTAATGTTTTAAGACGTTCCTGCAGTTCGGTCTTAATATCTGATAATCAGTTTAACTTTGAAAATATTAACAGCCAACTGTCTCCAGGGCTTTAGTCAAATTACACAAATTTTCAATTAGTGGCTCCACCGAGTGAGTTAGCTTCTAATAAGTGTTCAAAAGTAATGTTTTAAGACGTTCCTGCTGTTCGGTCTTAATATCTGATAATCAGTTTAACTTTGAAAATATTAACAGCCAACTGTCTCCATGGCTTTAGTCAAAATAAAATTGTCAGAAGGGACGGGTTGGGACCCTGTAGCACCTGGGTTGCCGATTGAAATTAAGAGATTGGTTGCTTTGAAGTTAGCCTTATCATCGTTATACTGTTTGCTAATCTGTTTAACCTCTAAATAGACGTGCTCATCTTAACCCCGAACCTTTCGATGTACAAGCTTTCAATTTAAATGTTACCTCATCTGTTTTGAGTAAGTGAATCACTCTTGTCATTAGTGGGGCTTATATAGTTTTCATGTGTCGCAGAACGGCATTTAATAAGACAAACTGCGTCCAGCGCGGTAGTAAACACCATTGCTTCACACGATAACAGTCGGGCTGCAGGTCCAGCCGCCTTGTAATCATTGTCATATTGTTTGCTGTTTGGCAATACAGCACTTCAGATATATTTTGCAATAATTACAAGCTTATTAAACCTAAGGTTTAAGATCAAAAGAATTTACCAAATTCGTTCATTTTGTTAAAGAAAATTTTACGGGCTAAATGCTTCGATTATCTGTAAAACACAGTTTATACGTGGTTAAATAAATAGGTTGTGTGAAAAGAAAGTAATATTGGTTGGTCCTGCCTTCCACATTTTCCTTAATTCCAATAAGTATCAAGTATCACTAATTTTAACTCGAGTCAAAGGCTGCAAATATTGGTAACTGGTTTAGAAGTGAAAGCCACCTGGACCTACCTGATTCACTCCCTTATCAGCTATATTTATGTCAGTAGCACGTTAGCAAGCAGATTGGACGGAATCTATGTTACTAAAGAAGTCATATATATGCAGACTCGATGATTGTGAGATATGGCCCACAAACTGCACCGACCATTGTGCGTACCATGTTTCACCCAGATGCCACCAACAAAACCTTTTCATGGCCGTAGGGTGTGGCAGCTTAACGTTTCAGGAAGCTGAACTTAAGCGACGAATTAGGCAAACTTTGCACAAATGCTTACTGTTTCATACGAAGTATTAGTAGCGCATAATTTGATGGACCGAACATGCAAAACCTTTAATTCCTAAATGCGTTATGTAGTGTGCAAAGCCTCAAGCATATCGGTGCAAACAAACGGCGGAATATTACTTCTTCTATCTGCGAGACCTTTATAAACAATCATATGCACTTTAGGATAACATAATCGACCTGAAACGCTTTAAGGGGCTCCGGAACGCCCTATACTTGCAATGTTAAAATAACGCTTATAAATTACATCTTTCCTCATAAAGTATTTGAGGTAGGAAGTTGAACTTCTTGCAGATTATTTATTGGAATATGGGCTACAACTTAACATAGGGATTTTACAAAATTTTAGTTCGGTTATTAAAGATGATTTTTTTTTCAATTGTAATGAAAATTCACAACATTTTTTTGCAATTTTTTATTTATATATTCAAAAATATACAGTTCTTTGGAAAAAGGCTGTGTTAAATTATGCAGAAGGTACTGTGTAACATTTACTGAAAGTTTGAAACAAATATGTTTGGAAGATCCTTAGAAAACATGTAATTAGTATGAGAAAATAAAAGTTTTGGGATTCGAGCGACAAAGATTGGATTAACTTTTTAGTGCATTCCAGGTCCATAGGATGGATTATCTTCATCCTCTGCAAACTCCTCCTTCAGCTTCCTCTTGTTCCTCCTCCTGTTTACTCTTGCTTGTATTTCTAGACTCTTTACAGCCCTGTCTGCAGCCCGAAGGCGTTCCTTGTCTAAAGCAATCATCGCTCGTTGTTGTGTTCGTAGATTTTGCTACCATTTTCTTCAGTTGCAGTTACTGCAACACTGTTCCAAAAGGTGGTCATGTATGAACACTTATCACATTTCAGCTGTATTTCACTAGCAAGTCCTACGTGCTTTATTATGGAGAGTTCCAGACCAACTTCACTACAATGAATACATCTTACACAGTTTGAAAAAATTCCTCTGAGAACCGACATATCAAATATTTCATTCACATCCGATTCGCCCATAAAACATTCATAGTTTTCACTCATTGAACTAAGCTTCTTCTGTAAAGTATTTTCTTTCCCACTTTGACTGCTATGGGCAGGTGTACTTGAGAGGTTAGGTTCACTCACTTGGTTATCGTCTTTATTGTTTACAGTAATAACACATATCTTTGGCTTTCCAACATTTCTCCTTTTCTTAAAAGCCTTCAGAGGATTTCTAATAACTTTACTTTTACTCATTATTATACTTCAACAAAACAGAGACTCGAGAAACAGAATTAATTACGAATATTTTCGAGATAACGAGAGAGTAAATAAACATGAAACAATCGACAATCACACCAGCGATATATATTGAACCATCACAGGTTAGCCACAACACATACTTTATCTCACATCACTAAAATGTACCTGATGAACACGGACATTAATAATAACACCATTTGACAGCAGTTTAACAGCGCCACAGTGGGTCACGCCCATGTAGAACACATTTCAAAAAAAATTTAAAAATAGTTGTAGTCTTCGGAATTGAATAAATTATATATCCATTAAAAGGTAATAGTCTGCAGATTCAGAAAACGCAAAAAAGTAAAAATTGAACTTTTCGTGATTTTGAGCCTTTCCGGAGCCCCTTAAGTCGAAAATAACTGACCAAGTCTGACAGCATCTTGATTGGGTCCGAACGCCATCCGAAGACTAGTACGACTTTGCGCAGGAACCTCCTTCGTTATACCACGTAACAAGGGAGTCGCTCAGAGGAAAACAAAGAATAATAGCACCGCTGACGGACGGTAAAGGATCAGAAAACACAACTCAGACAGCCATAAGACCATATATTGCGAAATATTAGAGGGATCTCTACGCTGGAACGGAAAGAAAGAGACTGGACGGTGAAGAACCTTTAGCACATTCTGAACAGCAGATTGAAGCCCCTCCTTTAACATATCATATCGTTTTAGCAAACGAGTGCAGTAAAGGGACGTTCAATGCTACCTACATACCTTATGTGAGTATAGAGGCATAATCCTCAGTTGCATAAGTGACAATAATCTTAACTTGGTGTTCTTAGACTTTAATAAATTTGATAAAATCAGTCATGGTTCCTTATTCAGAAAGACTTAAAAAGTGGGTTTCAACGATGATTTTACAAACGTAAAAAAGGTGTTTTTAATGGATTAAAGTCAATGAACAACATCAACAATCGGCGTGTCAGAATGCTGTCTGTCTACGACATTAGAGGCGTTTGCTGTAGAACCTTTACTTTAGTCACTGCTTCAGGCATTGTGAGGACTACAGATCTTCGGTATTAAGACAGTCTGTCACGGGTATGCTGACAACATAATCGTTATTGTACAGTAGGTTCGAATCGAACTCCCTCTTGCGTCAATCTCTTCATTTCAGAGTAGCACTTGCAACCTACCTCATTAACTATTTACTAGATGTATTCCACACTCTCTCTTCTTCTACAGTTTTGGAGATCTACATACCCCTTTAGTACCATGGGTGAAAGTCATTCGCTGAGGTCTAAACGGTAGTCGTATCATCCAGTCCGTTCCCCATATCAGTGTTTTCCACATATTACTTTCCTCCCCGATTGTGCGCAGTGAGATCTAAGAAATCCTTGTGATGTCTGTGCTAGATCTGGATATTGAGAACAGGGGAAATGAAGATATAGACTGAATGAAACAGCCAGTATTACGTCTGTTTAGCAGAATTCGGTGTGTAGCTCACAGCATTGACGCCTATAACATCGCTAAGACAAAAACTTGCCCGAACTGTTAAAGAGCGAAAACAAGTTTTAACGCAAAACTGTGAGAGAAGGATGCAGAGTATTCTTATCCATGTCCTAATGTAGACATTGAGTTCCCTTGATTATGTGGGAATCTCGGAACTTGGATTTCTCACACAATGCGTTTCCAGCAAATGTGGGATATATTAAAATACGATGCCCCATCAATAACAAGACGTAACCCGCTTGCCGGCCGCAGTGGTCCCGCGGTTCTAGGAGCGCAGTCCGGAACCGTGCGACTGCTACGGTCGCAGGTTCGAATCCTGTCTCGGGCATGGATGTGTGTGGTGTCCTTAGGTTAGTTAGGTTTAAGTAGTTCTAAGGTCTAGGGGACTGATGACCACAGCAGTTGAGTCCCATAGTGCTCAGAGCCATTTTTAACGTAACCTGCTCCTTAACGCCTAGGAATCACATTTTTGCTTTATGATTCAGCTGGATGGTGTGTTCTAAATGCTGGAAAACTCACTGTAACATGTTATCACTGACAGAACCTGTCGGAGACGCCGTCATCATCATCATCATCATCATCATCATCATCATCATAATTTTTGTCATCACACTCTTCAAAGAAATTAGGTTTAACATGCAGTATGTACTACTAATGAGATCTATACAGTCTGCAGAGCCACAACTTGTGATAACAGAAAAATTGGGAATTCCTCTGCTTGCTTATTACAGAAGTTGAAACATCTGGCAAACACAGGACACACTTAAGGAGTATCAGCATTGCAGAGGTGGTGGCGCTATCCGATACTGAACACTAGACTCATCGACATCAGTTATGGAGCGGAGGTGCAGGTTCACCTGGAAGACTGCTAGACGTACCTGTCGTCACGATTCTTGACTATCAGGATTGGTTAATTTGTCTCTCCTAACAGTGCCAGCATGTGCGTGATATATCGTAGAAGAGTGAATAATATGGACGCAAGAGATTTCGAAAATATTGATATAATTTTTTGTAATGTTTGGAAACGGACTGTATATACACTGATAACGCGGAGCATTATGGCCAGCTACCTAGTAGCCGGTATGTGTACCTTTGTCACAGACAACAGTGGCGACGTATCATGGCGTGGAAGCAATGAGACCTCGGTAGATCGCTGGAGAGACTTTGCAGCACAACCACACACACAGTTCAACTAATTGCCGTAGATTCAAGGGTGGGAAACGATGAACTCTGACACCAAGTTCAATCACAGCGCAGATGTGCTTGATAGGGTCCAGATCAGGAGATTTAGGGGACCCGTGGGGGGGCGGAGGGGGGGGGCGCACATTAGTTCGACCTTGCCGCTCACGACTGTGAACCTCCAGACCATCACGATCTGCCCTCGACAAAACAGATAAGTCGCACATTATCTCCATTCTACACACAGACAGCACAGACTTTAATACAACCTGAACCAAGCGTGTGTCTCACTAGCAGTAATTCCTCGCAAGGTGGCGCTACTGTAGCTGGAGGGGATTATACGAATAGTAGGTCGCTGGTCATGATGTTCTAGATCAGTGTAGAAGAAAAGTCAGTTCCTGCTTACAGAGTCACACATAGTGGGTCTAAAAGGTTGTGGCTCCTTGTTTAATTCCCATATACAGAGTGACTAGTCATAAAAAATTGTTCAAATGGCTCTGAGCACTATTAGACTTAACTGCAGTGGCTATAAGTCCCCTGGAACTTAGAACTATTTAAACCTAACTAACCTAAGGACATCACACAAATCCATGCCCGAGGCACGATTCGAAACTGCGACCGTAACGGTCGCGCGGTTCCAGACTGTAGCGCCTAGAAACGATTGGCCACTCTGGCCGGCTGACTAGTAATCCGCATGGTATTTCAGAAGTTAATACAAAGATAACCCTAACACAAGAGAGGCTGTTTTTGAAGTGTAAGTTATGTATGAATGTATTATTGTGAATTGTTTCAGTATCAGTGTAATGCACTGCTAATCGTTACTTTACTTTACTTTACTGCCGGCCGGTGTGGCCGTGCGGTTTCAGGTGCTTCAGTCTGGAACCGTGTGACCGCCACGGTCGCAGGTTCGAATCCTGCCTCGGGCCTGGATGTGTGTGATGTCCTTAGGTTTGTTAGGTTTAAGTAGTTCTAAGTTCTAGGGGACTGATGACCACAGATGTTACGTCCCATAGTGCTCAGAGCCATTTGAACCATTTTTTACTTTACTTTTCCGTGTCCAGATCAAATTTTATTTTTCCAATAGTTAGCCACCACAATGGCTTTCTCGTTGGCTTGTAGCAGGTCACTAAAACTGCAGGGCTCGGGCAGCAGCCGGAACATGAGCAGATGTGCCTCGTCTTGTACCTCTCCGCATCCGCAAAGAACGTCGTCATCGTTAGTCAGCAGTCCCCACTTACACAGATTAGTTTTGCATCTGGGTACACCAGCCCTCAGCCTATTCAGTGTTCTCCACACTGTATAAGAAAGTTTGTTTCCAGGTGCTATTTGCTCTTTTGATATTATCTGCAGTGCGGTTTGTTCATTCTCCCATCTACTGACTCTATTATCTTCCTGTGAACCGTCAAGGATCTTGGTTCTTGCAATAAAGCTATTTCTAGACTTAAGCCTCCGAGCCTGAGTGACGTGCCCATTCAGTGGGTGTCAAGAATCTGTTTCCTTCTTTGTTTCTCAGCGTCTGCTGCCACCTGCCTTCAGATCTTGGATGGGGCAATTCCAGCAAGTAGGTACAAATTACCCGTTGGTGTGGGTCTGAGACAGCCTGCAACAATTCGCATTGTCTCATTTACACTTACATCAACCTGTTTAACATGTGCAGATGCTTCCCATCCTGGCGCTGCATAGTCTGCTGCAGAAACACACAGAGCAAGTGCTGATGTTCTCAGTACTGATGGTTGAGCTCCCCATTCATAGTTTATCAGCCTGCGGATGATGTTATTCCTGGAGCAGACTTTAGCCTTGGTGTTTTGGCAATGCTGCTTGAAGGAAAGCGTTCTGTCAAGTACAACCCCATGGTATTTAGGTGTTGGACAGTGCTTTAGCTTCTTACCTTGCCATGTAACGTCGAGCTTAACTCCAGCATCTCTACTGCGCAGGTGGAAAGCACATACTTGGGTTTTGTCAGGGTTTGGCTTGAGGTGATTTGCGTCATAGTATTGAGCCAGTTCTTCAAGCGCTCTAGAGAGATTTCCAGATGTTGCATCAAAATTGGACCCCTGGACCACCACAGCTGTGTCATCAGCATATACGAAGAGTCTTGCATCTTGAGGTATAGGTTGGTCATTAGTGTACACATTATAAAGGATGGGAGAAAGTACACTTCCTTGTGGTAAGCTATTCTTCTGCAGTCGCCATCTACTGTCCTTACCATTTAGGGAGGCATAAAATCTTCGATTCTGCAGCAAGACTACCAATAACCATCGTCAACCTACAGTCCCCAATGAGTCGATATAATTTGCGCAATAGCTTTCTGTGGTTTACCGTGTCGTATGCAGCAGTAAGATCTATGAAAGCTGCTCCAGTTATTAATTTTTTTTCAAACCCGTCTTCTATATGTTGCGTCAGATTAAGTATTTGCCCACAACAAGATCTTCCTGGTCTCAAACCGGCTTGTCCCTTTATGAGCTTTCCATCTACAGTTTCTGCCACCCAGTTGAGAATCATCCGCTCCAGTATCTTATAGAGATGGCATAGAAATGACACTGGTCTGTAACTTTTGGGGTCCTTTATCTCCTTGCCAGGTTTTAGTAAAGCCACCACTCTCACCTGCCGCCATAGTTCTGCAATATTCAGCTCTTTAATTCAGGTGTTCATCATTTGTAGTAACCAGTTTCGAGCTTTGGGCCCAAACTGTTTTATCTGCTCCGTTATAAGGTCATCAGTTCCAGCGGCCTTATTCAGTTTCATACTCTGAATGGCGTCTTCCAGTTCGGTTGCTGTGAATGAAGTATTGAGGAGTCCGTAATCTTTTTGTTCTTGGGGTATAACTCTTTCCCTTTCTCTTATCCCTTTGGTTTTCCCATTCTTCAGAAGTTGGCTAGCAATCTGATTTGCTGTTACCCCGTTGTTCTTCTGCTGGTGGTCAGTTGGGTCCCCACATAAGTTTTTCAGTAATTTCCATGCACGTCTGCTGTTTTGTTTCATGTCAAGATTCTCGACTAGTTTGCACCACCGTGATCTCTTATCCTCAGCAATAGCCTGCATTAGTTCTTCCCCAGCCTCCATCGTATCTTCGCTGAAGGGGTCCTGAGTGTACAGGTTTTGGTACCTGTCAAGTAAGACCATGCTGCTGCCGGTCAGACCCTGGATTTACTGGGTACGGCAACCCCTTGGGGTGTTTTTCCTTGAGATCCCTTTCACGAGATCGATAAATCTACCATACGCATCTGGTCGAGGAGGGATTTTCTCAATCTCTCCGTTCAATTGCTCTTTAAATTTCTGCCAGTCTGCCTTTTTGAAATTAAACCGTCTTCGGAAAGGCACCTCCTCTGGTTTAACCGTGGCATTCACAACACAAACGACGGGTCTGTGTTGTGTACTTGGGATAGGTTCTTCAACAAGCTTCATGCACTGTGCTGCCAACTTCCTACTCACAAAGATGTTGTCAGGATTATATCCCCTTCTCCATCTTCTGCTGTTGAACGATACTAGCTGTTTTGGGTCATGAATGAGTTGTAGGTCGTTAGTGTCAGCCCAGGATTCAAGCTGTACACCATTCTCATCAGTCTCATTATATCCCCATGCTTCACCATGGCAGTTGAAATCGCCCATGACAAAATTAATATGGTCATTTGTAAAATTGTTTGGTTCATGGAAAACAAAGTCCACATCTGGTGGTATGTACACAGACGTCACAGAGAACCTCTGGGCGCGAATGGTAAGTACTACTATGTTATTTACTTCTGTCATTGCGGCTGATGTGACGTTGAGCCCGGGTCTGATGAAAATCGCACTCCCATATTTGTCGTGAGGTCTTTCAATGGCCAAATCTATTCCTGCTATTTTAGGTCTGTGGCTGGTGTGTTTCCTGCACCAACAATACGTTGTTACTTTAAGAATGTATTACTAACGCTGCATGTCATTTTGGGGAAAATGCTGTTCAGTCCCATTTCGATTCTATTAAGGCAGAACTTGGTATTCTAATGGGAATATCTCAAATATTTACTTAGACAATAACAGCTTACTGTCTGCAAAAGATGCTACACTAAAAATGTGTTGCTGACAAAGCAAAATGTTTATATATATAATCATTTTCTTTGATTTCATATCTATTCTTCTGTAATATATTATTACAGTGACGCAGATGGGGATATGGTTTCAGTACATACATGAGAGATGACATTTGATAACGATGAATAGATGGGAAGTGAAAGAGAGGGAGGGAGGAAAGGATGATTGTGTGACCGATATGTAAATATATTGTGCTCACATATGTGTGAGGTGAAAAAGTCGAACATTATTTTGTGTGTGTGTGTGTGTGTGTGTGTGTGTGTGTGTGTGTGTGCATACGCTCGCGTGTTTGTGTATACAATTCAGAGGCAAAGATGTTTGATACTGAAGCATTTTATGCAGACAGATATACAGCCTCATTTTAATAATACACGGATTTGGCACGGAACTGTGAGTGTGATTCAGTTCAGAGGTATTAATATTTAGAAACGTCAACATTTTACGATAATAGCAGTTATCACACTGGCTGATGAAATACAGAAATATGTATTTGTATGCGATTGAGATCTAAATCTCCTTCGCTCTTTGATGCAAATATAATTGACATTTAAGTCAAGGTTGAGTAATTATGTACTGCATGTCTTCGAACGTGGTGCAAGAAACTTAAATAACTTGGGATCTACATTCTGATTAACTGCATCATTTTCATACTTCCCTGAGATTGGTTGGAGTTAAGGATGAGAAAGACGGAGTTGGAAAAAAGCAGAAGTGAACTGGTTTCATCAACAGAAATTCTTTAATATCCCACAAGTACAGGAGTGTTATTTAGACCAACTGGGATTCCGGTTCTTAGGGGAGAGAAGGAGGGGGAAACAGGTTTTGCTTGTCACATGGTGACCTCACTGACAAAATTGATGACATCATCACTGGCCTGGATAAACTGCTGCCAAAAATGTAAAAGAACTGTCCAAGAGTCAC
Organism: Schistocerca piceifrons; assembly: GCF_021461385.2. NCBI lineage: Eukaryota > Metazoa > Arthropoda > Insecta > Orthoptera > Acrididae > Schistocerca > Schistocerca piceifrons. Next base: position 158,578,356 of record NC_060140.1, read on the forward strand.
TATTGCTTTACTAATCGTCCCATTCATTATACTGCACCAAAGAAGTCTTAATCCTTGGGTCACTGCGACTTTTGACACGAAGCCCTTCCTGTTAATGCCGATTCTGGAATTCCGATTAGCGCTTGAGACTTTCTTAGTACCGTAGCTGTTCGGTCACCTTTTAGTTTTTAATAGATAGCATCGCGAAGTACTTCAGTGATTTTGGTTTTATATTGTGAACAGTTCTTTAGAACCGCCTTTGTACATTATTGTGTGTTTTTGGTGCATGAATGAACCCTCCTAATTTATTTCAAGGTCACGATTTATTTGCTATGGAGCTCCGCTCCAAAAGTATCATTTTCAGCCATTCGGTATATTAATCACATTTTTACTTATCACTGTTCATATATAGTAAATCCAATTATTAGTTTACTTAGAATTAAACTACCATTGACCATATTTAACTGAAATAATTCTGTTTTCGATTTACATCATGAAATAAACAAATTGGTTGAAACTTAAGCAAAAGAAAAGCTGTGGATTGAGGCACAGTTCACCACAATTATTGTGTTGTACTACAATGAAACAGTGTTGCGAAACAAATGTAATCCTAGGCGAAACCAAAGAAGACACATACATCATTATAGAGACAGTTGATAGGGAATACAGCCGTACTGCACCGTATGAAAACAAAAGACAGACGTTGGATTCCCCTCGCGTCAGTAACCGAAACAAGATTTTGACTTTGCCGTATAACGTGTGTTTTCATATAGTGATATCAAAGTATCACAAGAACAGAAAATTTGGCAGCCAAGAACGTCGAGTTATTTAAAAGTAGGAATCTCGACAAACGTAAAAACAGAATCACTATTTATGTCGTTGAAGGTTAGCACAGATGAAGGCAGTAAATGTTGACGGTGAGTAAAAATTCGTGTGGTCGCAAATTTTTTGCAGTAATCGGTGGAGCGTGTTATGAAAAACATATTAAGAATCGTTACCGCTGTGGAGTGGGGATGGAGGGGCGTCTAATGGTCAGTATTTTAAGTTTTTCCTACATAGCTCTAAAACTGCTGCTGGCTCTAAGCCCCATTCTTTTAGGGTGTTTGATGAAGTTTAATTATAAAACACGGTTTTAGAGTCCAAAAGAATTGGAGAATGTGACTTAAACTTCTGCATCCCCAACGCCACCCTTTAGCTCACAACCAGTCAGACGTTTCTGTACGTTATTCTCTCCACTCGCCTCCATCACAGTACAAAAGTTTGCAATTCCACAAACATTTTCCGCTAATTTCCATCGTTTACTGGACTACGAAGCATACAGGTATGCGACCTTGTAACTGTTATTAATACTCCCGCACGCATAGCTGTCTACGAATGAAGCAAGCTGGCGGTCAGCTCCAGCCCGTAAAACACACGTACTTCTCATGAAGATTAACTGTAGTATTTCCGTTTGCGCACGTGGAATCACAATATCTTCTTCTGTATGGGTCAATGGTCGGTGACTGTTCCTCAATGCCACCTCTGACGTTAGCGCTCCATTAGATATGCAGTGCGTCCAGAATTATGTCCAAGTAATTCGTGCAAGGTTTAAGTTGTCGATAATTTTAAGAGTGTGTGATAATACGAAAACGAGCTTACAATTTACTCATTGGCTAACGGAAACAATATTTTTATCTAGCTAAATGTTCTAGTAACTTTTTTCCACTAAATGAGGGTAAGCACATAACTTTTAGCGAACTCAAGAGCACTTTGGAACAGATAACGTATGAAGGAAGGTGACAAAAGTGGCTCATAAGTAGGTAGTTTGCTTAAATAAAAAAGGCAACAAGATTCTTCGTAGTACACTTACGGAAGATGCTTTTTGCCTGCACATTTACGTTTCCGAAATTTGTTTTCAAACAGATTCGTGGCATGAATATGGTAAGATCACCCGGTACCATTTCGTAGATACTTTAATACTATAGAAAGTTAATTTATATTTTTATAAATGGTTTACTTCCACAAGGTGCTGAAACAAAAGGAATGTGGGAGTTGCATGTAAGGCAACGCATGCATTCTCACACTTTCTTCACTTTCCGTAACGAAAAGCATTGTTTCAGTATAATAATTTTCTCTGAAACATGGCCTTCAAGTGAGATTTCGTGTACGACGTCTCCGACTTCATAGATTACATAATGAAGTGAGAATTACGATATCGACAGTCTGAAAAAACAAGATAACGAAGGCTAACACAAATTATCGCATGCTGTAGTTAATTACTTTTCAAATCTTCTCAGTGAGTGAGAAATGGAACGACAGACAAATGTAACTACAGATAACGATGGAAACACATCTGGTGCACATACAGAAAATACAACGATAGCTTTCTGTTAAGATCTAAGCCAAAAAGACTGAACAATTCAACATCTATAGAATACCAGGCTGATGACGAGAAGAGAGACATACCAGTACCATTTACAATTAAGATATGGAGCATGCATTATTAGTTCCCATACAGTAGTGAAGACTGACTGCAGTATAACCAATGTGAACATTACAATTGGCTGTTTCCTTGTTTCTGCGGTTGTGGAAAATAAATTGAATAGAGTGCCATGTATAACTCAGAATAGAACATCTCAGGGACTATAATCTTAGTTTTCTACTCTGGTTTATGTACAGATGATCCTGACTCTTTGTGACCGTGTGCATGGGTGTTTCTTAGCACTATCTGTATGACGCCTCAATAATGTGTGTAGCTGCTCCAAATTAAAGTGAAAATAACTTGGATGCAGGCATGTCGGATACCGTGAATGCATGAAAGGACACGAAGCCCACCTACATCGAAAGTAAATAACTATGTGTTGAAATCTGACGTGCAATTCTAGAGCTGTGGCGCAGTACGATAATTTCCATGACGAGATGGGGGTTGATGCAATTATTAAAAATTATGTGAGGTTGCGAATGTATTCTATGACTAGTCAACGAGGGTAGCTGAATGAACAGCAAAGTAAGTTGAATGGGAGTGAAGCCAATAATAATTTTTCCTCGTAGATTTTAAATATTTCTTACTACGGATGTTGAACTTGACAACTGATTTTTGTGATATATTTTGTGAAAGTGGTGCCATATATCTCGTCTTCACAAAACATCGTGGTTCGACCACCATGATGTTCATAAAAACTTCTTTACTGCAACTGGTTCCAATCCTAAGGTACCCTGTATATCAAGAAGGGACACATTAAATGTGTCACATGTTTAACTGTAGACACAACCCTGTCTCATTTACACGTTCACGAAAGCTAAGTTAATGAGATGTCACATTCTCACGTAAGTAGTTTACAGTACAGATTCAAACAGTTAAAATGCCATGACACCATACTGAAAATACGAGCATGAACTAAACGCACTTACTGTGTCCATAAAAATAACTACATACTTCAATACAATGCATTTGTACAGAGTAACCTGTTGTCAAATAAAGAAAAGTCGTAAAATTATCAGACTTTTTCTAATTTATGACGGGTGGATACAGCAACCGGACTGTATACACAGAACGATTACTACGAGTGTTTGGTACATTTTACTATAAATAATTTAATATTTTGAAGAGATAAACAGCCTTGGATTCAAAATAGGCTATATTATTTTATAGTTCGCCAAGAGCGCGTTTCACCTTATTGAAGACACATCCAGATCGGCCTCAAAGAACACAGAAACTGTTATTCAAAATGTCATGATCCCGATGTACTAAAACTCTGTTGTACCAAGGAAAATATTAAAGTCAACCTACCGGCACAACAGGTGTTAAACACATAGGCTGCCGCCCATGCAAGTGTCTTAGCAGGCAAAGACCGTTGTCAGTACTTTAAAACATTGCGTGGTACCCCTTTAAAATGAAAATAAGTGGGATATAACAACCGAAGGTATTCAGAAGCCGTTAACTGATCTTGTCCATCAAAGACAGCAATACCCACAAGAGAACAAAAATTATAAACAACTTACTTATGTAAAATGTTGTCGAGTGAACGGAAAGTCACGTTTAAAATACATTAACGAACTCAGTAGACAGTCGACAATTTGGAGTTCTAAGAGACGTCGGTGAGTGCCCTATTAAAATAAGAGCAACTTAAAGATAGCCAAAATGGCATTGAAGATGACTAATCTGCTTATACCTCTGAGCTACATACTTCAAAGTGGGGAAGCAGTACATCAACCTGTAGAGTATATAGCGCAATCCCATAAGCCCAGAAAACGGGTTCTGGCCTACAGAAATGCATCACAAAATGTAAACACATAAGAAATGCCGTTGTACATGTTCTGGCCACACAAATAATACTAGACATTGGACCACAAGGCATTTGTAGCTGGTGTGCGCCGTTCACATCAGATGGCGCCATGGTTATAGCATTAGGACAGAGTTACCTTGAAGTCAAATGTACTGCTGATTTACAGAAACTAACAGTGTGAAACCAATAAATTCATCTAAAAATATTAAAATGTGCTTATATAAATCGGTCTTAATGAGTAGCGGCAAGTAAGGACTTGACTAGTTTCGGGTTTATTTAATTTTGATACGATTAAGCATGAAGTCCGTTCAAACTCGACAAGGCTAACTATCTAATGGGGTCTTTCACGTATTTTAAACGTGACTTCCTGTGTATCAGAAAAAGTCATTTTAAAATTATTTTGTTGTTGTGTGTACTGGCGTCTTTGACAGACCAGACCAGCTAGTGGCTTCTGAATAATTTCGGCTGTTATATCCCATTTATTTTTATTTTAAAGGGGCACCACGCAATGTTCTTACAATACTGACAACGATGTTGTCCCGCTAAGACATTTGCTCGGACAGTGACTTATAGGTTTAACACCTTCTGTGTCACAGGCCTTGCTTTAGTATTTTTCTTAATAGTCCAAAGATTCACTAAAACAGTCTCATCGTTTTTTTAAAAAAAGTTTGTAATTTCATTATAGGATAATCTGAAGATGCCCTATACAAGGTGAAACGCGTTATTGGCAAAGTATACAATAATAAAGTCTGTTTATCTCTTCGAATCATTTATCACTGGTTGCTGTCTCATCCCGTCATGACGTGGGGAAAATTCTATAACAGTCTGTCTGGATGGCTAGAGAAAAGGGGCGGCGTCACCACTGCCATATTTGAAACATAAAACCATGAATGCACCGACGAACATTAAAGTCAACAAACCATTTTTCTATGATTATCTATTTCCTACGTATACGTTTAAGTTCCATAAAGGATACAATTTTCAATTACCATGTCGTATTATGTTCAAATGTGATTCGAAACTGATAGCCAATGAAATTAGCCAATTGTATGTGAAAAAGGACTATTTAAAAGCCTTAGATAAAGGTGCGTATTTCACTGCAACTATTTTTAATGTAATGTAGATAATTCTTTATGTACTTATTTGGGAAGAAGGCCAGCTGATCCTACAGCGATATAACCGTAAGCTAGAAGGCAAACAATATCCTCAGCCCAATAGGCTCCCTTCGCCTTCTAATGAAGGCTTCTTTCAAAATCGGTTATTAATCTCATCGATACTTCCTTTAGTATGAAACTAACCGAAATACTCGAAAAAGTAGTAAAACGTAGTATTTAATAGAACCTAGGTGACAGAGCCGTTACAGGATTAGTTGCTGACTTCAAGATAGCAACAGACAAATGTGGCTAATATTTCAAAACAAGGAGTGGATAATTTTTAAGGAATAACCGTTTCGGAAAGGCACCTCCTCTGGTTTAACCATGGCATTCACAACACAAACGACGGGTCTGTGTTGTGTACTTGGGATAGGTTCTTCAACAAGCTTCATGCAGTGTGCTGCCAACTTCCTACTCACAAAGATGTTGTCAGGATTATATCCCCTTCTCCATATTCTGCTGTTGAACGATGCTGGCTGTTTTGGGTCATGAATGAGTTGTAGGTCGTTAGTGTCAGCCCAGGATTAGTTGCTGACTTCAAGATAGCAACAGACAAATCTGGCTAATATCTCAAAACAAGGACTGGATAATTTTTAAGGAAAAACACATGGAAGATTAAACCCACATATTTCGTCATTCGTTGTTTCATGGAATACACTTTGTTGCTTAACAACAATCATTACGATTACAAGTTAAAAAACTTGTCAAATAGAAAAACAACGCTCGCAATAATTAGAGGGCTTGAACAGTATTATTTAAAACAGTCCTTAACGGTTTATACTATTAAGAACAGGGCCTGAATCCAGGAATACACAGTACACACGAATTAGATGTGGCTGCAAGCGACTTCTAAAAACTGAGCTTTTCCAGTCAAATGAATTAATATGACTGCCACCTAATGTCACATCAATTCCCAGATCACATTACATAAATGGACAACGTCCACCCAAAATACTGAAAGAATAAAGAGCTACGCTACAGACTGTTGCCGTTGGAAAGTCCTTTACAGTCTATTATCTTTAATAAACTCCCTTATGAGATAAAACACACAATCCCCCAAAGTACAATCAAAGCATAGATGGCATAGAATTTAAAACGTGGCTCCCAGCTGGTGCACACTAGGAGAAACATTGACAATGACCTTTAAATAAATACACAATCCTCCAAAGTACAAGAAGAAAACATGGAAGGCCTATAATTTAATTGCTCCCAGCTAGTACACACCAGCAGAGACATTAGCAATGACCCGTAAATAAATATACTATCCGCTAAATATACAAGATAAGTTGAGAAGACATTAATTCGTTTTTTCCATTTCCCGCCGAAATTGCATCTTGTTTGCATCTGTACGAATCAGTCTTTGTGCTCATAAATTATTACTCTATGACAGGCGCAATGCCCTCTAGAAACATTTTAGGGTCGTGCTGCTTCAAATCGGTGCTCCATCGACCGCCGTTGCCAGTAACCAACTTCCACTCCGTTGGTACTAGAGTTGCGTGTGCTCTCTGCTGAGACGTACAGTATTTGTCAGTAATGGGATATCTGTACCATGGAATTTACGTTTGCAAAACACATAGGAAGTAAATCGTGAGTGTAAGCAAACTACGAGTAGTGACTGTGCAGAGTGTGACTATGAGAACCATCTAATTGGAAGGAAACCTAAAATTCAAACAAAGGAAGTGGAAAAAAGTGCTCGCGAAGAAGAAGAGAAATTCAGGACTGTGTTATGTGTCGCCGAAAACCGGTAAGAAATTTGCACTCAGTAACTAATATTGCGCAAAGGAAAGCCGTCTAAAGATATGCCCATGAGAAAGGCAGTGTTTGGAATACAATAATATGTCATTTTGTACTGCAATGGAAACGCGTTTTCCGTCTCGTCTAGCTATGCATTAACATTCAATCCTTTCCAAACGAAGAATCATGGATGTATATTTCCAATGTGTAAGACGGACATAGTTATGGTTTTAAGGATGCATAGACGAAAGATACCTTCTCCCTACTCATGTTCTTTCGAGACGACAATGCAGAAATGCTGAAGAATACTGTCGACTATTACGCATCTGCGACAGACAAGGGCTACTCAGGAAGCGACACTCACATTATCGGTAGTAACCATGCATAGACTGTGGCACATCATTGTTGATGACGGTGTTGCGTCCTATGTAGGCTACGTCTGTAATTCAATAAAAGCATTTCTTTCGCTTTGTGGATGATTATCTTAATACTAGGTTTTCAAAAAAGTTTATTATGTATTATGCTCGTTGGTATATGTAAAGCCTTCAGAGCACCTTTACAGTGAACTGTTGCTTTCAGAACTATTCATGTATGTCGAATAAACATATGTTTTGTTGGTCTACTGTCTCAGTGCACTACTTTTAGCTTTAACGACTGTTTAATAGGCAAATGTGTAATATGGCTTTTTCTTGTTCGTATTATACAGTGACCTATGGAAAAGCAACTGAAGTGTGGTACTGTATTATTAGATCAAGTCAGTATGTAAGCCGTACATAGTACACTATAGCATCATTTATACTGAAACAGCAATACGTCGATTCTGTTTGACAGAAATTTCGTCCATATAGAAGAGACTGAAGTGAATGAAAACCCGACGTCAATTATTTGATGTTCCGTATCTCAATTTCCATATAATGCATTTAAGTCATTGTTCCAGAGACAGCTTCACTTCAAATGTGACCCCCAACAGGGACACACCAGCAGAAACAGACAATGACCCTTAAATGAATACACAGTACTCCAAAATACACGATAAGTTGGCAAATGCAGGAGGCGCTATCACAGGCAACGGGTAGCAAGCAGGCAAATTTCGCAAAAAGTAGACTTAGCCAATTACTGCGGATGAAAAGGAAAAACTCAACAGTTCATTCTCATAATTAAAATGCTTTAAAGCTTAACACGGTCTAGAACTACCAATAAGGCTGGAAGGTTTAAACGGTAGTTAAGGAGCAAGTATAGTGATGAGGAACCTTGTGTTTCAGAACACGCTTCATAGCTTTTGTGCTTGGTGAGTTCGCAGTATTGAACAGATCAAGAGTTCCGGATTATTGGTGACACTCTGCCAGGGCACGTATCAAACGATGAAATATTAAGACTGCAGCCAATTGGTACTTATTTTGGAAGCGACTAAACAAATAAGTTACAAGCTTGATATTCATTAAACTTACTTCAAATTAATAAGTGAAATATCAGCGACTGCAAATTCAATTACTACAGCATACTCATGTAAAACGGGCTCCTTGTCTTCGACACAGGCTATGTTAGAATTTCAGTTTCACCAACTCATTTTGTAAAAGAAAGTGATCGAACACTAGCACAGAATATGGTGTGGAACAACAAATTAACACCAGTGGCACTGACCGATGACAAAGCTCGCAGCCACTCGGAGGCACTTTAATGTCACTGGTCCAATTCCTTATTAACACAGATGTGACCTTACGATAACAAGTACCAAAGAGAAACAACACTAAACTCCACCCAGCTGTGAAGGAACATTGAGGGATGTTATTGTCTCCAATCCGTACAGGCTGTCTTCGAGCTGCATGAAATTTAGGCTTGCAGAATTAGCCGTTACCTTGCCGACTAGTTTACACGCAGCATATATTGCTCTTCCCGCAACTCATTGCTAACAATTCTTCATTCAGCCCGCAAGGCTTCCCTCCAACCGATTTAACCACTCGTGTCTTCTCGAGGCCCTTACCGGACAGCAGGAGTGCCCCGAAAGTAACATCTTGCCATCCATCTGCCCTCCAGCTTACTGCCGTCGCAGGTCCCGCCAAAAACCCACAACATGTTCCTCGACCAAAGACCCTAGCTCCCGACGTATGATCATGATAGATATCGAAAGCTCAAGTAATTAGTGGCGCCCGCCGAGCTGCATTCACGCTAAAATGAAAACCGCCCCGACTCACTGGCTCTAGCAAAGACGAAAGTCTAAAAATAGCGTGGGAAGCAAGGGATTTTATTGCAAAAGCTATCCGTGAACTAGCACATAGCGGCGATTATCTGCCGATAAAGTCAATAAACAAGAAACTAGGCGAAAGGTGCCATAATGAAGCTTTATTTCATACCGTGAGGACCATATTGAGAAAGCATTATATATATTCGAGGGGAATGGTAAATAAGGATCGGATTTTCACACTTCGCCCCCTTACGCAAGAGAATTAACCACGCGTTTAAAAGGCTCTTTGTACATGTCTCCTTATAGTCAGCTACCGAAATTACGGGTTCTGAACCCGTTAGAAAGCAATACACAAATGTTCCTATGGAGGATACTGTCCTTATCATACATGAAAATTCAACAATAAGCACATGATCTTAGAGGAATTTAGTGAGATGATTTGGCTCTTGTGACTCAGTCGCATAGTAATTTTTCGTTTGACGACCATATCTACAGGCAAGGCAATTTTTCACTGTGCGCAGCTGCTTGTTTACTGGCGAATGTTTTTTTGACCGTCTGGAGAGTGAATTTTTCCACAAGAACTCATCAGAGTGTCAGAATATCCCGTTTCACAGACGTTGTTTTGGTTCCATAGTTGTTGTATTTAATGGCTGTCTTTCTGAGACTGCTGCGCTAACTAATGAATTTAATGCGCTCCATTCTAAACTGAACATCATTCGTAACAATATAGGTCCAGATGGAGTAGTAAATTACCTTTCTTTGCCTCTACATTTAGTAGATAGTGAAATATTCATGGACGTCTGGAGAAAGGGAACCACGTGCAACTCCATTGTCCCAGCGTCCTCTGGCCACCCGCTTGCCCCTTGTCAATGCGTGGATTGCGGAATTGCCACATTCCGGCACAGCCATCAGCTTGCAAACCTAAAACACATTGCCGTTAATAATGACTATAGTGCTTCCATTGTAAAGGCTTGATTGCCCAGAAAGCTTGTTAACATTTCGAGCAATTTTTCTCATCTCGAAAATAATCACGTACAAATCTCCTTTTTAGGTAATGTCTCCTACGATCTGCCTTGTCTCTTCTGGGGAACGTGCGAGTAGTTTATTTCTGCAAGTACCAGTATTCAGTACAAGAAACATACACAATGAGCAGCAGAGCAGGATCAGATACCTAAATAAATTCACGTGTTTTCCGTCTCGAGTCTATACGTGTCAAGCTGCGAAAATTGGCCTACCTGACAGGACTTTTAATACCTGGTCCCATGAACGTCCGTTGAACAAGAAATACCAAGTCAAACACAACTCATCCTTCGCGGTACATCTTAAGTCCAATGGACATACGACCACTGCCCTACAGAATTCTCCATTACGCTAAATGAGGCAAGCACATGAATATTTTAGAAGAAGCGGAAATAGCCAAACACGTAGAAAACACGTACAGAAGGGTATTAAACGGGCAGCTGTCCAGAAGGAATCAAATATACTTCGATAATGTCAGACAATAGTTTTTGCGTAGGTAGTTATCACAGGGATATCACCTTTTAGAGGGGTGCAACCTCGTGCTTTTTTGCTCTGTTCCACAGGCTTGTTACTTATATACCTTTGCACCTCATCTTATGAGCTATGATTTTTATAGTGTGGCGTACAGCTGCCAGAGGCCTATTTGCGTGCCCGCATTCTGGGTTCCTTTAAGTATTTATCTTTTTTCTCCAATTTTGTATTCTTAGTATCATGCGTTTTAATTAAGTGTATTTTGTATCATTCAGATTCTTTATTGACGCTTCTCATTGTTTTCGGTCTTCTAGGTATCGTGGAACACGGTTCAAGGTACCTATGTCCTAACATTTTACTTGTGGAGATGCGGTTGTGCGATTTCGGTGCATTCTGCTTAATCCACTAAAAATTACATCCAAAGTTACTTTCATACATTTTTACTACCCCGCGTAATTATGGCGTATACTTTACATATTTAAGTTCCTTAAAGCATCATTCACCCCTGCTCATTGAAACTCAGCTATATAACTATATTATTTATATTTTAATAAGGGATTTTACTGATTTTTACACTGTTAGTTTCTGTTACTCATCAATACGTTTGGCTATGCGGAACTCTGTCCTAATTCTCTTCCCATAGCGCCATCTGCTGTGAGCATCTCACACCGGCTATAAAACTCTTGTGGTCCAATATCAAGTACTGTCTGCACGGCCAGAAATTTTTAAATGGCATTTCTCACTTGTTTACGTTTTTTGATGCATTTCTGTACACCTGAACCTATTTTCGGGGCCGTTAGGACAGCGCTATATACTATGCAAGTAATTTTCTGCCTCCACATTTTGAAGGATGTAGTTTAGAGGCATTAGCAGATTACTATCCATGAATGGCCTTTTGTCTGTCTTTTGGTTCCCTTTGTTCTAATAGCGCACTGCTCGAAGTTTCTTAAAACTCGACAAAGACAACTGACTGAGGTTTTTTATGTATTTTAAACGTAACTCCCCATGTACTTAATATATTTTGCATCTTTAAGGTTTTTTTTCGTTCTGATGTATGTATAGGTGTCTGCGATGGACTAGATCTGTCACTGGCTTCTGGTTACTAACTGCTATTGTAGGCCATTTATTTTTATTTTGAAGTGGCACACGTAATTTTCATAACATATTGTCAGCGATGTCTTCCCGCTAAGATATTTGCAACGATGACACCCTGTGTTTAACACCTATTGTGCCAGTATGTTCGATTTAATATTTTCTTCGTTAGTTCAAAGTTTTTTTTAAGTCAGTTTCTTGCCATTTTTAAAAACAGTTCTTGCTTTCTTTTTAGGCCACTCTGAAATTGCCTTAAATAAGGCGAGATGTGTTATTACCAAAATATGAAATAATAAAAACTGTATTGCGGTCAATTCTGTTCTTGTCTACAAACCATTTAATCAACATTGCATCACCTGTGACCAAATGTACCAAAAACTGTTAGTCATAGTCTTATGTGTACAGCCTGGTTCCAATCTTTAGTGTCGAGGCTTTCTCCATACTGGCGACAACAGAGCTGATTTATATTTACCAGAGGAACAAAAGTTATGCTACGATTTCTGTAACTAATATCCTAACTTGTACACGTGGTGTATCACACATAACTAGGAGAATTTGTCACAGTTATGAATATCTTCTTAAGAATTTATGCATTGAATGCTATAGCACAATTAGTTAGTTTCATACGTGAAGGCTCATTTTTCACGATAAATCACAATCATTTACATTTATATCACTAATCAATTTTTATCTATTTATCTATGCTTACTGTCTCCACGTTTGTAAGGGTTCTTTTTTTTTTTTGTAGAAAAAGATATGTGGGCCAGCATTGCTACCCACCATCATATTCACATTACAATAATATAAATTCTGCTATGGAATAGAAGCAGTTGTCAGTTGTGAAGTACAATCTCTTCCCGTATGTTATCAAATTTTACTTTGGTTTCAGTCAAACATTTTAATCACTGGATAAGTGATGAAAAGTTTTTGATTCAGCACTGATCACCCATTTTTGTGCTAAAGACAATCTTAATGCGGTGTAATGAAATTCGTTTTTCTTCTAGTGTAATTACGTACATCGTTGTTCCTGTAGTAGTGCATTATTTACGTGGGTACGTTACATATATTAAACAACATTCGTTGTGAGTAACGAATGGTTTTGACATATGTTGATATATTTTTGTATATGTGAAATTTTGTTAACTTTAATTGTGGTATCCACAGAACTTTGATTATACATCGATCTGGGGGTTACACAACGTATTTCTGTTTCAGTGTCAGGGGAAAACAAGATAGTACATTTTTAATGTCTTGCGACGGATTTTATGCTATTCTACGCCATAGCTTTCATATCGCCATGTAAGCTCTTTAGATATCTGAAGTGTGTGTCATCTTATAATGTGAGTTGTCCTCAAGATGTAGAACAGGTTGCGTTGTATTAGCAGTTAAACATGTAACAAATTTCGTAATTTCTCTCCCTTTGTTTGCAGAATATGAAATAACTGATACAGTTATAATACGTAAATATTTATTTGCAGCTCTTGGCGGTGAAACCATAACGTTCTTCTTAAAGGATTGATGATCGCTTATACATTAGTCTGGACAGAGCTGAGTTACATGTGGGACGATAGACACAGGACGAACAACGAATTTTACCCAGAAATATTCAGTTGGTCGCAACTAAAACCCTGATATTAATATTGTGATGTAAAATTTTATTTTCACTAATTTCACTATTAGACTTAGCACAATCGTTGCTAGTTAATCAGTTAAGACAGCATCACTTCCTTCTACGCTTAGCTTCAGATAGCGTGTGTGGAGAAAATTTGTGACCTCTTTGAGATGATGTTTTGAATAGTAATCACGGTATTGTGTGCTTCTGTAACGGTTATTCAACTATAACAAACCAGAACTACATAGATACTGTTAGTCTATAGGCGTGATATTTGCTTTCAGGGAGTCTCCGGGATTTCAGGGAGCAGCATAAACGCCATGGTCGTGCCAGGTTTTGAAGAAGTGCTCGACTCCATTGGATCAAGAGGAAAATTTCAGACGAGGCTCAACATCGTGTTCAATTTCATCGGCCAATGTGTCAACTTAATAAGCGTAAATGTTTTCTATCTTGCAATGCAGACTCCTGATCACTGGTGCCACGTTCCTGGCAGAAAAAGTGCCAACATGTCGGTGGAGGAGTGGAAAAATTTCACAATCCCTAAGTAAGACTTACATCAAAATTAATGTAATTGATAGATGTATATATTCCTTATGTGAGACATACTTGATACCTTAAAGTTGCCATTTTCCGTGTGGCCAAATAGTAGTACATTAAGTGCAGTAATGTAATGTGATGTTTTCACAACCGTGATCGTAAAAGTTGGACAAAAATGTTAGTAGCTTTGCTCGAGTGTATTCAGTAAGTGTCCTAGTAGTCAGCCACCACAAGTTAGTAGCACTTTTTGTAGGAAGACCTTCCAGTTTCTCAACGAGATTCTTGTCAGGCGATACAGTTGTTAATCTGCTGGGTACACATTCAGAAAACGCAGAATAAAGATAGTGGTACAAACATCCAGACTCAAGTTTTCTGGCTTCTCCGGAAAAGTGCAAATGAATGTCATTACGACTCTTTCGACACACACGATCTGCCTTCCTAATAACTCTGAGCTGGTATCTTTACTATGAGACGTACAACAGTGGAGGTTAAATTCTGAAGTATATAAAGACTATTGATCTCACTTCCCGATTAACTTGTTTCGTTATGTTGAATCATGGACGTATAACATCTCAAAATACCATACACACATACTGTAGAGTGTCTGCTTTCCCCTCGACACATTCCATCTACAGATTAACATGGCTCTATTCTGTCCAATCCAGACACTCGTGTTGACACACTGTTATTGATGTTGTGCTGTCTGGTGTAGCGCTTTGGCTTGTCATGTGGCGTGAAATTTGTTGCAAGAGCTCTTAGGTTTGCAACGGCCATTCGAACACATGCTGCATGATTTCGCTATGACTTTAGCGTTGTTTCGCTCATAAGTTGTCTGTCTTGTCTTGCTTCTGCTGAATTGTGTGGTCGTCAGTGGATTTCTCATCATGTTGATGCACACCTGTTTGCGAGAGTGCTACATGCTATTGGTTTAGGTAAAGCACTGAAAATATAATGGCTCACAGTCATCTAGGATAAATTAATTTTCCAATGTTGCGATTACGCGCAGTGAATCCTCCAGATTCACTTCTCATTCTGATTTAAAATGAAACTTAGCTCTTTCTCCATGGGATTCGGTAGAGCTCCAATGTGAACCAGAATAACAATGCATTCCATTACCATCCATGATCACACCATACCCTGAAGTCCAGTCTCATAGGTTCAAGTCATTTAGATCCTTTGGAATCATTGTTTTGAGTATCATTTCAAGAAATATTTTTCTTTCGCACTCGTTTTGAATTTTGATGTCGATTAATGAGTTTTAAATCTACTTCTGCAGTAAAAGGACGAGTTTTCTAATTTTTTTATTTGGATATCTGGAACCTAAGAGTCTCTTCGTCTGAGCCTTTCCTTGCTTTTCGCAGAATCACATACTTATATAATCTCACCGTCTGGAATTGTCTGTACTACAGTCTCAAACTCTGTTTATTTGTAATGTGCCGCAAGAATACCTCACACTTTCCACGAACGTCTCGATTATTATTACATATTTTTCACCATATCTATCTAAATAATTATACAGCAGATTGACGGCTAATAGAGCAGAGAAGCCAACGTATGCTACAGATCAGCTTTCACCAAATTTTATGCTGCGTGAACCACATTAATAGTTAAATTGATTTTCAGTATTTAAACGCAACTTTTGATGAGAACTGAATCATTTGTGTTCAAGAGATTTAGAATTTTGTAGACGTATGGCAGTGTCATGAAAGAAATGTCTTCAGGTGGTGGCTATGAGCATGTGGAAATTGGACAGTCAAGTTCGTGAATAATTTTAATGTCTACTCTGTGACTTAATCTGTGACTGAGTCTACACCAACCACCGAGAAATGCAGCTCCAAGAATCAGAAAACTAATAGTCCTTTTGGGTGTTTACGTAGCACCTAGTTATGGTGGAAGAAAACAGAGATTAGGCCGTCCATGCGAAGTAAGTGTGGCAGTTTAAATGAAACATTAAACACGTTTCCTGGAAATCTGTGTGAAATATTTCTGTAAATCTCCTGAAAAACACCATCAAGCACAAAATGTCCGAACAGTTCTCAAAACATTATGGGCTGCTACAGGGAGTCCAGAAAAGGACAATGGTGAACATTTTGAAAACATTGTGATATGATTTTTTGCAAAGATTGTTTTCATACGATTATTTCACTTATGTATGCTGATATGAGCTGTACACCGTACGGCGCCATCTGTTAGTTGCTTTTGTAACTATTATTTCAAACTGCTGTATACACTTGTTACAGCTTTCACAATAAACATACCGTTTACTGCATTCCTCTATCGACCTTTGTTTTCGAGATATTTAATTTTGAAATCAGGGAGCCCTTTTCTGGACACCTAGTATATGTACTGGTGTTTCGGTAAATTATGGTTCACATTATCTTATCAGCTCGTCCACAGTTATAAATTTGTAATGTTTGATTCAGACAAATACATATACAGAAACATTACGCCACCGGTATCATTGGCTAGAATTTCAGTTTGGCTGTTTTCGTTATGATTAAGCCGAAAGGTAAGGGACCCATACTTATAATACCGTTATTTAAAAGTCATGTACGGCATTTGAAACGAAAGCTTTGCTTTTCGCGCAGGGAAGGAGACTCGTTCAGCAAGTGCCTGATGTACAACCAGAGTGATGACGTCGACTGGAGCAACAAAGAACCCGTCCAGTGCCAGCACGGCTGGGACTATGACGACACGTGGTTCTCGCTGACGGTCCCTTCGCAGATGAACTGGGTCTGTGACAGCAAGCACGTCACAAATGATGTCTTGTTCTACGCACAGAATATCGGAGTTGCTCTGGGACTGCTCTTTGGGTATATAGGCGACATGTAAGTGTTCACTCATTATCTTTAATGTGAGTCTGTAATCGATTTCCCCCTTTTACGCTCTTAAAAGAACGATATCTTATCAAGTCCCAAACTACTAGAAGACATCACTTGATGTACAATATTGAGTTATTAGTGAGTTATGATCCTCTTTCTATGCCTCATTCTTTTTAGATTAAAAATTCTCGTTTCATAATTAATTGTGCTACTTAATACAATAAGACTCGGGTGTACTTAAAAAAAGTGTTAAGATTGGGCATTCTATACATACCGGTGTAAACGAAACTCCAAACTCGTAAGTTGTCTCCACGTTTTATAAGCCGGGTGGAAGTCAGATTATACACTGTTTGCCGATACTGTCAGCAATTGTGACGTTACATGCTGAAGTCAGATAAACATTGCGGTAGGATCATGAAAATGCCATGTACATTTTCGTTCTTGTGACGGTGTCGACGCCATGATGATGTTTCAGCGTTTGCTAAAATTATGTATGATATTAATTCTGTTGTCGCTAAAAGCATCAAGCAACGTGCGGTACGGTTTAGCTGTTGGTTATGAGAGGGTTCATTATAGTCTGCGATAGTTGGATTTGTTTCCAAGGAATTATTTCACGTTTATTTAGTGATTACTTCGAAACATCTGTCATTTTCTTGGGACTGGCTAGACCGTGCCTCTTGGTTGCAGTCTGACTGGGTGTTTCGTCTTTTAACTCCCCGGCTCCGGCTTAGTTCGAACGTTTTCCTGCCTCAGAGTGTAATATTACATCTCGACGTTCTGTGATCAGTATCACGCAGAAAGGGTTCGATGGCGCAGCTTCGTCCCTGCTAGGAAAAGTTTTAAACATTACACAGTCGATCAGAGGTTTTGTAGATGTTGATTTTGTAAGTACTGTCGAAATGGGTGCTTTTCAACTGCCTCTTCGAAGTGCAATGCGAATTAGAAGAGACACATGTTGTGCACTACCAAGGAGAATTATATTCGAACCACGGGGTGTTTACTGCCTGATCCAATGTATCACAGTCTCAGTGCTGACTCGACAGATACGACTGAGACGAGACCTACAGGCTCCTGAAACAAAGATACCTTCCGTAAGGTTGCGTCTAAGTTCTAACTGGTACTGTGATTTCCCCTCTGAACTATATGGCCTTCCAAAGATTCATCGGGAAGGTGTTCGTCTGAGGGTTATTGTCAATAACACTGGTGCTGCACATACCATGTAATAAAAGGTGTTGCTACTTTGTTGTGCCCGCTAGCAGGTCGGTGTCGCATCATATTAAGAACTCTAGGGATTTCTTACATCGATTACAGGGATTGTCTTTGAACGATTCTCATGTAGTATGTTTTCATGTGCTCTGTCTCATCGCTCGCTTTCCTCTGCTTCATTCGTTACGGTTAACTGAGGCTATTTTGACATTTGTGGGCTTCCTCAAACTTTTTACTGAAAGAGCAGTTGTGTGACGCAAAAGATACTGTTGAGATGGGGTAGAACTTTTTCGCATTTTACTGCCAGTCTATACGCTGAAGAATCTGAGGAACGCGAACTAGAGTCAGCGGCATTGAAACCTGCGTGATTTTTGACATATCTAAACACTTTTGCCGTTTGACCTCATAAAAATGAGAATTTAAATAGGTTCTTATAAAATCTTAATTCGTCCACTCGAATATTCAATTCACGATTGAAGTGGAAAAATGGTGGCGTGTTGGTGAGGACAGCGTTTGGGTTATATTGCTATATCATTGTAGGAAGCCAACATACACTGGTTTGTACTTCCCAGCTAACACCTCTCACTGGAAGGGGTACGCCAAATTCAGATTCATAGAGTACACGTCGTCTCAGACAGTAAAGGAGTTCAGCTGACTTAGCCCACCAGTAAGTCACCTCTCGCCAGAATGATTATAGTGGAAGGCCAGATTCACGTTGGGATACTGAATCGTGGTAATTGTTGAAAATAATGCGGCGGAACCTAAGTCTACGGCGTGTTGGCTTTATGCGAGTAAGACTTCCAGAAGAGTTCGTAGTATTCTGTCGAAAGATGGAGTGAGTGCATTTTTCGGCCACCATCTAAGACTAGCGTCCTGGTGACTATTGTCTACCGTATTACTTGCAGTTGTGGTAGGTCACACGTTGGTTATACCATATGAACCCTGGGTGACCGATGTATTGAGCACGAGCGTCAAGCGTCACACACACTTACTCGTACTACAGTGGACCACATCTACTGTTGCAGAACATCTCCATCTAAAGGGACAGTGTTGCTAAGAAACCAGTGGAGATTAAATTAGCAAGTAACCTTAAAAACACACACAGAGATTACCACTTACATTGTGCTTAGAGCACCACTTTCTCTAACAGATGAAGCTACTTCCTCGCCCAATGGTAAGTAATATTCATTATAGATGACTTCTGCCTTTGGTAGGCTTTGTTGTGAGGTGAAACAGAACACGTCGTTCGTAACGGAATGAAATAGTCACTTGGAAGGGTAGCTTCGGGAATGCTTTTACTTTACATTTTACTGATCTAGAGGATAGCTTCCGAACATCCATGAGGGTGTACCCAGCCGACGCTGTTACCCACAGTGTAGCATTTGAACAGTGGTAGTAATGGGACGATTGTGTTTGATGTTTCAGAATGCCGGTAAGACACGTGCTGCGCTGGACTGCGCGTACTCTGTACGGACTAGGCATCAGCGAATGTTATTTATGAGTAGTGCACACTTCGAATTTGCATCCAAAGGCCTAGGTCGATGTGCACTGAAAGACCTAACAGAGTTCCAAAGTGGGCCCATTGTGGGTGCCCGACTAGCTGGAGCATCAGTAACCAAGACAGGCAACTTATTGAATGTTTCAAGAGCAACTGTTTCAACAGTCATGACAGCCTACAGAAAACATTGGAAGGGCTCAGTGGTTGAGGTGTGAGTGAAACTGTGGTGTCACCGCCAGACACCACACTTGCTAGGTGGTAGCCTTTAAATCGGCCACGGTCCGGTAGTATACGTCGGACCCGCGTGTCGCCACTGTCAGTGATTGCAGACCGAGCGCCGCCACACGGCAGGTCTAGAGAGACGTCCTAGCACTCGCCCCAGTTGTACAGCCGAGTTTGCTAGCGATGCTACACTGACAAATACGCTCTCATTTGCCGAGACGATAGTTAGCATAGCCTTCAGCTACGTCATTTGCTACGACCTAGCAAGGCGCCATTACCAGTTTATATTGAGATTATAATTCTGTATCATCAAGAGCGATGTTCTACAATTATGGATTAAAGTTAAGTATTCTACCAGTTACTTCCTTTTTTATTAGACTCAACTCCTATAACTGTTCCAGACCTCATGCCAGCCTGCGTGAGCTTAAACGCGTGCCTTTCGGCTACCAGTCATAGTGGATTGGCTGTCGGGCCAGTCCACTACAGAAACATTGGTGGTTCCACTATCAGTCATTTAGTGACACATAAGACTATTTAAATAAGAGATAATATAGTGTTTCAACTCGCTCAATTCCCCGTGGCAGTGCTGCGGTACGGAGTCCTAGGGTGCTGATTCCAGTGACAACTGATACGGCGACAACTCATGTTGCAGCTGTGCGCCAAGCAGCGTATTCTTGGCTCGGTACTGTGCCAGTGACCCTATGCAGTGTTGGCGAGGTTTTTTCTTTGTGACTTCACTCGTTGCGTAAGTAACAAGCGGCTATGTCGTGGCGCTGAGTGCTCCGTACCGGAATCGAACCAGCGACCCTCACGTTCGGCGTTTTCTGGCGGAGTTCGTCAACCTTTAAGTTCACAGGTGACTCATTTGGTGAGGCCGCCGTCTCTTCGTCCTCACCTGTCACCTAGATAAGTAGCACACGAAGTATTTTGAGGGAGCATCAGGGATGGCATCTTTGGCGTTGAGCTATTGGCGTGGTACCGCCATCTTCTTTTGTCGATCAGCACAGCGGCTTAGTCGTTGCAGCGAAGTGGGACGTCCGCTGACTAGTCATCAGTTTGTCCGTGCTGGCGACATTTTTTCGTTTCTCATTTCTCTCCTCAAAGGACCCGCTCATGACTGTTTGTCGGTGTTACTTATCCTGTGTCGCGAAGTTTCTTGGACGGCGACTGACTCTTTGGTCGTTCATGTATACTTCTCTCGTTGGGCAGAAACGTGACCAATATAGACAAACGTGCTGGCTTTCGTTGTTTCACCTCTATTCTGGGGTAGTCGGACACTGTCCTGTCGTCCTCCTCCACATCGACAGATACGTCACACATGTGACTGGAGCATTGACCACTGATGTGCGTACTACGCTTGCCGTTGATCTCCTTGGAAGCATTTCACATCTGATCAGTTGTTGATCTGTTGGTGCTGACTGCTGCTGCACAAACTCCGCTGGTCATCGGCCTCCTTATTCGACTACTGCCTCTTCTGAATATTGTGGCTTATCGTCTCAAATTCTCTAAAATAGTCTATTCACCTAACCTATAATAAGACTTTTTTCTGTATAATATATTTTAATAATGATGTAAGTCTATTTTTCTGCCAGACCTGTGTTTTGTATAAACGTTAGTGACACATAATTATTATACAAACCATAAATAACACATAATTATTATAAGTAGTAATTATACATCTACACCTGGGTCTGTCGTATTATGGTGGGCAAGGGGGGGGGGGGGGGTTGTGAGCGATCAGAACTGGAGGGAGCAGAATAGTGGGTAGCACAACAGCCCCAATGGAACTTTGCGTTATGAATTGTCACTAAAATTTGTATAACACTTGAATATATTCCCTACAAATTGTGGTGATCTGAGCAATAAATACGCCTTCAGAACGTTATTTTACCGTTGGAGCAAAAATGTAAAGGGCAACAGAATGATGCTGTGCTATGTTGCTATTGACAATTGTTGTAAAAAAGACGCTACACAGAGTCATAGCCCGACGATCGTCATGAGTTTTGGAAGTATTTCAGACAGTAGTAAGATATTTAAGGTAATTACAGATAAGCTAGATCTTAGTTGTCTGGTTCTGTGACGCTAAAGACATGAACAGATAGTATCAGTTACTTAAGATTTACAAATTGTCATAAAAATGTAATCAAATCAGATATGCTGATGTGTGCTACTGTAAAATTGTATAGCACATTCAGAGCAGTCAGTATCAGCAGAATCCACCTGCGTGACAGCATCATGGATTGACGTTATTCTTATGCCTGGCTGTAGGTATAGCCGATGGCCCCAGCAGTTCCTGTGCCATTTAGTATTGTCCTTAAGATTACACAATGTGATAGGAACAAATTAAATGTGAAAAAATTCACAGAGTGAATTCCAGATCACGAAAATCATTATTTCTGCTCTTAACTTTCTCATTTCCTTATATTTCAGCTACAACTGCCAATTTTCAGTCAGTTGAATATCCCTGTCAGTATTTTAATTATAATGTCTAACTGGTAAAATAATCTTAACTAATTGTTAAGTTACATAGAAATATTTTCTGTTAATCTAATATTTTAAACATTCAGCATAACTACCAATATTGCATATCTAGTAATGTTGTATAAAATACTTATCTGTAATTCTCTTAGCTTGTTATCTCTTTTCATGCATTTGTGTTGTTAAGTTTCTTGATTAGAGTCTTCATTGATAAAGAAAAGTCTTTCATACATTTTTTTATAATTTGTAATGCCCATATGGTAATGCATCTATTTTTCCAAAACATATATTTTGTTATCATGAAGTCTCAACATATTCTCATTTATTTCAACTTTGTGTGTTTTGTGTTTTTAACTTTGGATTATATTAATCTTCCTGTACTGTTCTCTATTGTTAAACAAACAATATTTATAATCTGAGATTATTCTATTTTTAATAATGCATTTCTTAAAGCAATAGATTTTTCTCAGTTTTATCACCAAATTCATAAACATACATATTTCAAACTGCAAAATTTGTCCATTATTTTTCCATTCAATTCATGTTTCATGTTTCCTAAGGCTGCCTTGTTTGATTGTTGATTACCACAAATGGTATCTTCACATAATCACTATTATCAAATTTATTACTTATCGTTTTCATATATATCTTCAATATTTATAATGTAGATATAACTGTCCTTGCCTTGATAACACAATTCGAAATATTCTATAGTGAAAATAAAATATCAGTTCATTAGGTACATCAAGTATACTCATTCCAACAAAGACTGGATTATTTAATGTAATTTGTGCATCATTCATATGAGTAGCCTAAAGATTTTCATTACATGTGGTACTTCCTTTATTGTTTGGATTTGTGGTAAGTTTATCGCACTTTTCTCCATTGATACTAATTTTATATCAACTCTATTTCTAATATTTTCCATTGTTATACCAAATACGTAATTTTCATCACAATATAGAAATTATTAACAAAATAATATTTGGCTTTAATTCTCATTTCTATATTTAAATCTATATACTCCAACCACTCCAACTGATGATATATAAAGAATGCTTGTATATTTGATATTTTCATTCCAAAAACTGTTAAAGACTTCTATAGTGTATTAAAAAATCGTGTTTGACATTGAGAAAGGTCAACAACTTGCTTACTTTAATTCCTCATACAGCTTTATTATAAGGAGTTAAAGCAAATTCTATGTTTGTAAATCATGTCATTATGTTGGATATTCTAAATCTACTAAAAATATATGCAGCTTTAGCAGTGTTTGATATTTCACAACACTGTGATATACCTCCTCTTATTACCTTTTGATCCATTGAAGTCGTATTATAAACTTGTAATAAATCAAGTGGTTGCTTAATCATTTTCAAAAATGCATCCCAAGTTATCCTGAAAAATTACAAACATCAGATGTTCTAACAGCAAATTTGATTTAATACGCACTGGATTGTTATTTTTCCATTTAAATGATCATGATGTTGAACCTTTTTATATTCTGTGAGTAATTACATTCACACATTGTACAAACTTAAGACTTATTATCTCTTGATTTTTCTTCAGGAGTCAACGATTTCATTCCTATAGTTTCAAAATAAATTACTCCAATATCATCAACCTCTTTTTTGATACATTCATTAAATATCTTACGAAATTGGTCCCCTACAAACAACAGTCTCTATAGTGTCTATTCATATATTTCACATATTAATGAATTAAAATTTGTTCATTCTTTTGAAGTTAATGTTTCCTAGATGATAATTTTTTCATATGATCTTCATCCAAAATCATTGTAAAAGATTTTGTTAATAATATCCAGAAATAGTTTTCCAAATACACAAGGAATTATTTTACTGTTGTCATTTTTACGTCATACTCATTTATACATTGGCTACAA
This sequence comes from Schistocerca piceifrons, assembly GCF_021461385.2. NCBI lineage: Eukaryota > Metazoa > Arthropoda > Insecta > Orthoptera > Acrididae > Schistocerca > Schistocerca piceifrons. The sequence continues at coordinate 158,602,531 of NC_060140.1, forward strand.
AGCGTTTGATAACCATCTTATGTTTATTTCTATGAAATTTAATTATCAATTGACTTCTTAGTATTACAATATTTACAAAATTGACATTTGAAACAAGAATGCTCTGGTTCTTTTTCAACATTCTCCATTCATACCAAAAAATTTATAAGAAATGTTAAAATTTTAATAAAATTTTTTCTCTTTTGTGGAATCCATTATAGCAATAATCAACAACAAGCTTATACATAAAAATAAGCCAATGTTTATGATAATTGAGGAGAATAATGACCCATGCTTTAATGTAAGTCAAATTGCAAATGCCCTTGGACATGAATGGCGTAGAAAATAAACCAATCAAAGCTACTGTAAAACATTTGAAAATGTTTAGTCGAAGTGAAAGATGACTACCTAAATATGGGAGATATTTAAAAATTTAATTAGGAACCTGGTCTATATCCTTTAGTTATGACATCCTAAATTCCTCATGTAGAAAACTTCCAAATTAGATTTAGAGACAAACTCTGGCTTCAGTCTGTAAACATGGATAATATAAGATAAAAAACCTAATAGCTGTATAATGGTCAAATAACTCACTTAGAAAATCTAAAAGATTGAGAATATCATATTCAGAATTTTAATGTAGTAGTTGATACAGTTATAGAAAGTTTATATAAAAGAAAGAAAGAAGTAAATACATTATAACCTCATGTTGCTCCTTCAACAACCAGTGAAAATTTGAGGTTGGCATTTACCCTTTTATCATCATTCAATAATTTTGTATCAAAAACGAAAGAAACTTTAAGAATAGTCTGCTGGTATTTTTATTTTCATATTTTAAATAACTACACACAAGGACAATCGATTTATGACACAATAAAAATTGTCACAGCAAAAAGAATCTGTGTTTCCTTAATAACAATTCTACCCAATCAGTAAATAACTTTTCTTTTTACCATTTATCAGTACTCCCTTTATGAAAAAGAATATTATATTTTGTTTATATAACTGGTGATTTAATCATACAGAGCATTTGTTATCCATAGTTTGTTCAATTAGTCCATATATTTTAGCATTTATTTTTTGTATGATTCAGGTAATGGTTGAGTTTTAAAATGTTTACCCAACTAACTTTAGCTTGAAATTCTAATACAAAATCTTCAGATAACATGTTTTGGATTGTTGATAAGAAAGTCACAACATCTATCTACAGACATCTGTGTTATTCGAACAACTTCTTTATGAAAATTTTTATTTCCCACTAATTCTTCTTCATGAAGAAAATCTAGAGGTATCAGTTTCTTTTATTATCTGTAAATGATGGAAATAAATGTAATTTAACGATGAAGATACTGAAATAAATATTGTTGATGGATGGCTTCATCCAAATCATGCACAGTTATGTATCAATTTTAGAAATGCTATAGCTAATGGTGAGGGATGAGCATCATATTATCAAAATATGGTGGGAAATTCAATAAAAATTAATTGATAACTACGGGGCAAAAGTATCTTATTTTGTGTCCATACAGAAAGGAAGTAGTATTTTATATAGAACGTAATTTACTTTCATCAAAAGCTGCTATATTTGACTCCATGAGCTACTTATAGTATACTCTTGGAAGGATGTATCCATAATAATTTTGTATACACTTCCTAAGGAAGAACAAATCGTATTAGAATCATCGGAAATTCATGTACCAGTTGTTAAATATCAACCAAATTACGAGTTAGAACAGCTGTCAAATATTCTGTGAAATCCCATATTTATGATATTTTTTTATGAACTACACACTGCAGTAGTTACCGGTTTGAGTGGCAAGAATAATTTTGAACTTTATATCACAACTTTCTATAACTCTGCCGAATTTGATGTGCGATATTTCATATTCATTGTATTTGATACAAATTTTAACGATAATTTGTTACTTGACTCTTCATTATTCGATCACATTAATCAACAGAAGGTATATTTGAAAAACGAATAAAACGAGATTTTCCCTGAGGAAATGTCGAATGTTAATCCCCAACTAGTTTTTTCTAAGCATACCATGTATTTCTAGATTTTAATGAGTTGTAATATTCAGATCAGACACTGTCATAACTCCATGTAATTTCAATTCAAATTATCTGATCCATGACAGTAACATGAGCCATGGAGAAAATTGTTGCTTTACAAAAACGACTATGCAACTTTGCACAACCTTTCATTAAAACAATCCTGATTGTAGCGTATGTAACAATGTATGGTGATAAAATTTTAACTTTCGATGTGCAGCACAGAATACATAAAGAAAATATTTACTTTATAAATGAATAACAAATTTGCGTAAGTTACAGAAGTGTTAATTTCATGTTTACATTACATATTAAAATATTTTCAGAAAGACAGACGGATTAATAACGGAGGAAGTTTAGTATGTTAATTAGAATATGATACTTCAGAGATCTCTTGTTATGTAGATGATTTTAGCACTTTTAATTTTCAAAATCCGTTAATATTTGCATGAAATCAATTTTTTTTTACTCCACACATCCGTACAAAACAACATGGGTCCAGGCTGTGTAAGTCTTCTTAGGATGCTGAAGGCTCTGAATGTTAACAGTTCGTACTAGACCCGCAGTATGTGGTCTCTCCATAAGATAATACTGATCTACTCGGCAGTGTGGCGTCAGAGGAAATGAGATAGAGCTGTGCAGTGGCTTTTTCCTGATTATTCCAAGAATGTCCCACTTACACTTTCTATATTCACCATTAACTAAGCAGTTCATAACTCCATTCACAGATGGCGCTAAAGCAACTGGCATTTACAACGGTATTGGGATATATTTCATTTTTATCATACAATATTCTCTTTAAATCTAATATTGAGTGTTGCATAGGAACATTACATGTTATATACATGTCATCACTTCAACAAAAATACGAAAATGTGAAGAAAATTATTTATTTACACCCTAAATAAACTGATGAAACTAGCATATTTATAATGAAACTGTCATTAAGATTTCAAGTATATTTACAAGCTGCGGTCGAAAACATTTGTTCCCAGAATGCGTGGGTGAGGAGTGGGGTGGATATCATAACACTGGGGATAACGATCATCAATTCACTGCTGTGCAAGCTCTGCTTCCTTAATGAAAAGTGATGGGAAGAGGTGCAAACGAGAATAGCTACCTTGACTTCCAGATAGACTTCGAAAAAACACAGAGCTTAGAAATGAAATAAGGAGAGTAAACTTGAAGGAAAAAGGTCTCTAATTTTCTTTCATATGGCAGCGAATGTTTTTGGACATTTAGAGAGGGAATTTTTCATTTACATTACTTCTAAGAGCACAGCTAAGCAATAATATACACTGCACTGGAGAGCTTACAAAATTTTATTATGAGTTATTCTTTGCGAGATTGACTCAAATATTTTTTCAAATGTGCGCTTTTTGTAAAAGGAATATGAAATTAATTGTCTTTCCATTCTACTTTTGTATGAAAAAATTATTGTTTTATTATATGCAAGCATGATAAGAAAATATATTCGTTTTCATTAATTTTCTAAGTAATTTATACTAAAATAGGAGTGTTTGAAGGAAAATATCTGCAGACGTGTGTTATAGTAGAATATTTCAACCGGTCGTGGATAACATGAGTCGGTCCTGGCATGAGCCATGGCTGAGCCAACTGAGCCAGGAGCGATAAAAATATTCTACTCAGAGGGGAGAGCGGGTAGGTGGTAAGAATAAGTTGAACGCCTCTATGCAGTGGAAGGTTTGTCTGATGTCATAGAAGAAGAAACGGGAGTCGATTTAGAAGAGATAGGGGATCCAGTAACAGAATTTAAGAGAGCTTTAGAGGATTTAGGATCAAATAAGACAGAAGGCATGGATAACAATGCATAAGAATATCTGAAGTGGTTGGGGGAAGTGGCAACAAAACGACTATTCACTTTGGTGTGTAGAAGGTATTAGGCTGTCTTTCGTAAAAATATCATCTACACAACTCCCAAGAGTGGAGAGATATGAGAATTATCGCAAAACCAGCTTAACGGCTCATGCATTCTAGTTACTGATAAGAAGTATATACAGATGAATGGAAAAGAAAAGATGTGTTAGAAGACGATCAGGTTGGCTTTAGGAAAGGTAAAGGCAGCAGAGGCAATTCTGATGTTGCGGTTGATAATGCAAGCCAGGACTGAAGAAAAATGAAGACACGTCCATCGGATTTGTAAACCTGGAAAAAGCATTCGACAATGTAAAATCGTCAAAGATGTTCCAATTTCTGGGTATGTAATAGGAAAATATGGTTAATATACAACAAGTACATGAGCCAAGATGGGATAATAACAATGGACGAGAAAAAAGGAAGTGCTCGATTTAAAACTGGTATAAGACAAGGATTTGATCATTTGGCCCTACTGTTCATTCTGTATATCGAAGAAGTAATGATGGAAATAAAACTAAAGTTCAGGAGTGGAATTAAAATTCAAGGTGAAAGGATATCAATGTTACTATCTGCTGATGAAGTTGCTATCTTACTGAATTTGAAGGAGAATTGCATGATCTACTGAATAGAATGAACAGTCTAATAAGTACAGAATATGTACTGAGTGTAGACTGAAGAAAGAGGAAAGTAATGAGAAGTAGCAGAAGTGAGAACAGTGGGAAACTTAACATCAGGATTGGTGGTCACAAAGTAGATGAATTTAGCGTATTGAGCAACCGAGGCAGCAAAATAGCCAGTGATGGATGGAAAAAGGAGGACATCAAGAGCTGACTAGCACTGGGAGAAAGGGCATTCCTGGCAAAGAGAAACTAACTAATAAACGTAGGCCTTGATTTGAGGAAGAAGTTCTTGGTCGTGTATCTTAGAAGCAGAGCATAGTATGGTAAAGAACACAGATTGTTGGAAAACCGAAATAGAAGAGATTCGAAGCATTTGAGGTGTGCTGCTACAGACGAATGTTGAAAATTAGGTTGACTGATTGAGGAATGAGGAGATTATGTGCAGAATCGCAGAGGAAAGGAATATGTTGAAAACACTGACAAGAACATGGTACAGGACGAAATGACATCTGTTAAGACATTAGGTATTAACTTCGATAGTCCAAGAGGGAGCGGGATTGGGAGAGGAATTCGTGGCTGGCTGCCTCAAACCAGTCAGAAGACTGATGACAAATAAAAGTAGGCATACATTGCACCAATTGGGTACCTAGGAATTCTAGTGCACACACAGAAGGTGCATTCGTGGAGGAAGAAATGCTCTTTTTAATGTTTAACGATCCAACACGATGTGGTTTCATCTAACTGGAACTGGACTCATTGTAGTGGTAGCATGTACGCATGTTATAAAGAATTTTTCGAAAGTATGTAAACTATGCTTATGTACTTCTTATCACTGATTTAAAGATGTGTGCACAATGATAAATTCTCTTTGTAGTATCTTTACTTCAAGTGCGTTGTAGATCTGATGATGACAGCACTGCTCTTTTGACCTCGATGATTGTGAAATAAAATACTATGTGATCTTGCCGGGCAAGAGATTTTCCTGTTTACCACTGACGATCTCTCTCTATGGGCATGTGGAAACTACAAAATCGAAAATGTTAATGCTGATGCTCTTGACGGTCCATAGGTCAGAGAACGTTTTAGACATTCCTTTTGAATTGCTGTTCAGAGACAAAGAGAAGACAGCATGCAATCATTTAACAAGGTTTCGAATGGTTTCATCAAAAATTTACAATATATCCGAGAAGCTGTAATTGATCAGATGTTCCTGCTTGAAAAGTTGCGTTATGAATTTTCACTAAAATTTCAGTTTTTGTATTGCATTTGAATGTATCCAGAACAAACTGTGCTGATCCGCGGAATAAACATTAAAGTACGCCGTCAGAAAGTAATTTCACTATTTTAGAAAAAATGTGAGGGGCAAAAGAATGATGCTATTCTATGTAACTATTGACAATTGTAAAAAAAAGACGCTCCTGCTACACAGTACCACAGCCTGTCGATCGTCATGCGTTTTGCAAGTATTTCATATTGTTGTAAGATACTCAAGGTAAATACAAATGTGCTAGATCATTGTTGTCGGGTTCTGTGACGCTAAAGAGATGAAAAAATAGTATCAGCTACTTAAGATTTAAAATTTAACAACGTAATCAAATCGGATAAGCAGTTGTGAGCTACATTAATGCTCTAAATTCGTTGTTACTGTAAAACTGTATAGCACTTTTTAAGCAGTCAGTATCAGCAGAAGCCACCTGACTGGAAATCCAGCATTACCGATCAACGTTATTCCTATGCCTGGCTGTAGGTACGGCCGACGGCCCCAGCAGTTCCTGTGCATGGCGGCCCATGTTATCAGCAGGCTTTTGCTGGTCCTCACACCAGACGTCCTTTTGCTCTTCATCCTGGCGGAGTCCCTCATATCAGCTGCTGCAGGGCCTATGATCGAATCAGCGTTGGCTGTTGGTGAGTGAATTGTGGGAATCCATACTCCAACATGTAGTAATTGCTTCCAATTTGTTTTAGTTTTTTTATTCACTTTATTATTTCCTGCAGCTGCATTTGTTAGTCATTCTGTAACATCTGTTAATGCTACTTGCCGATAATCTGTGGTGGTTTATCGCTGTTATTCGCGTTGCGCGCAATGAACCTAAGACATGGAGCCGCACAGCTGTATCCATGAGATGCGGGTTCAGCGAAATGTATATAATGGCACTTTGTAACATGTAATTATTGTGTCAGTCAGCGTGTTAGATATTAGATGAATCATTAGTGTCAGGTCTTTTGACCTAGTAGACGTATTAGTGTGAAAGATATCCTCGGACGATGTGGTATGCAGATGTTTATCACATTCATGTCTTGGTGTTTGTGTAAAAAATGGGATAATAAAGACATTTTGTTACTATTAATTGGTTAATTTCATTTACATTCGTTACTGACCACATCATCGGCTGATACTAACACTGGACAGTAGTCCTTACTACTGAAATTTATGTAATCATATCCAGAAAATTGTAGGCTTAAGAACCACAACGGATAAAGGATAAAAGTGTGGTAAGAAAATCCGAAGCGAAGATGGTTACAGCCGCAGGACCATTAAAAGGGAGAGTTAAGGCATCATCAAATGGAATATGTGCGATAAAAGGAAAAACTGTGCGCGTTTCAAGCCACGCATGCGGGTAACAGCTTTGAAAGGTTCTTGTTGAGAAAGTGGGAGTGCTATTTTTTCTTAAACCGTGGAAATGGAAAATGTATTAGATCATACTAAGGTAGATAGTTGTTTTACGGAAATAAAGCAATTTTACTTCTCTGGAACATTAACTGATAATTTTACATCAAAACACCACCTATATTAAAAACTTGTTATCTCATATGAGACGTAGAAAATTCCCCGTTTTCTTTATTTATGTGTTTGTACTGCAAATCCCCTGTTCTGTGTGTGTTAGAGAATATGTTGTGCTAATTTTAAGGGATATCTTTCTTATTCCACCCTCATACTGCGTAAGGCAAGAATACGACCATCAGTATGCCTCGCTATGTTCCTTAATCTGTCTCATCTTAACCTGCCTGTCCCTACGCGACTGTTACAATTTTATCTACTGTAACGTGTTCCTTGAATACTGATCAACTGTTATGTCGAAGCAGAATGACTGTAATTGAAGAATGGTGCGAACTGAAGGACAAAATTCAATACGAGAAGATATGAATTATCAGATTACCTGATGAAACTCCTACCGTCCGTGAAAGTCAGAATCTTTTGAATGGAATAAATCGTGGTCTATGAAGGAAAGCGGAGTGAGAATAAATAAATAAAACATGAAAGTAAAGAGATTTACCAGGAATGATATTAGTCACAGGGACCAAGTTTTAGACGATTAAAAGGATGTTGCTGTCATGAGATCGAAATACTCTTCAGAAAATATCTAGTAGCAACAAAATAGAGCGTAATTAAAGAAATAAATTTTTGAGAATGTCTACCCGAAGCACAGAATTGTATGACTCTGCATCATAGGCTGCAAGGAAATGGGAACTGAGCACAACAAAAGCATCTGAGATGTACGTCTACAGAAGGCTGTTGTGTATAAAATTGCCTTAGAACATTTATGAACAATCTGGAGGATCTGGGAGGGCAATACGCGTGAAATAAAATAGAACGTGAAGGATGACATGATGTGTGCTTGGACGTAAGTGTACAACTTCCAAGGTAGTAGGGGCCCCAGTCATGCAGTTATCGAGCACATGAATCAGGATACTTATTTCTAAATTCGCGGTGACCATGTTCTACACTATCTCCTAGATTTTTACAGTGATTATCCAGTTGACGGTCCCGCCATCCAAAATGAAGACTGCACGCATAGTTTCCTGGTTTGATCAACACTCAGGTGCTATAAATAAAGCATTATACGCCGAAATCGTAATCGCATGGAAATGACTGGGACTGCTTGGACCAGCGGGTGACACGTGCAATTATGTTCCTCACACTTTAGCAGCTCAACGGCATGAAGGTGTGAATTCAACTGGATTTCTGCTGAGTATGGTTTAGTTGTAAATTCCTTACATCGCAGAATCGAAACAGTTAGAGCATTAGAGGCGGTTTCTCTCGGTATTACCTTGATTGTAGTAATCAGTACTCTGTTGCAAAGGAATCTTTGGTGGGCAGCAGCAGAACAGTGAGAGGAGTGACAACCCGAGTGCGAATTATAAAGAAAACCCTATCACTATACTGTTGCCATCACTTTATCGCGGGCAAAGAAATGAGTTGATGTAATTACCAGTGGACCCAACCATCCTGTATATCTAATGGAGTGTAATAATTACCTGGTTTTAAGCAAGAGGAATTATCACTTGCAAACCTAAATAAGGGTAATACTAAGACGAGAATCGTCCCTGTTGAAATGAGATGCAGAGTAAGTGCTATTCAGTCTAGTGTTACAGTCTCTTCAGTGAGCCTATGCGAATAGGACATGAGACTGCTCGAAATTTTCTTATGACTGCGGCGCTTTTTATTCAGTACCCCATTTTAAATGCCTTTAGCCAAATCAGGCAGTAGTTAAGGCGGGGTCAGGCTATATTCCTGGTACTCGTTAATAAATTACCGTCACTGGACGCGCATCGCAGCCCTCCATCATGTTTGGCCGATGCTTCTGGGTGCCGAACCTGTGTTTAGGAAACGTTCCGAAGCTCTGTGAGGAATACCTGGCCACTGCAGTCCAAGATCTGTCGGCGTCTACAATGACCAATTGTTATATCGCTGCCCTTTCTGATTCTATTCCAAAAACTTTCCTCTATCACTGGACTCTGTAACACTTGATAGATGACAGATGACGCAAGCAAATCCCTCGTTTCGGTTTTATGTGACACTACTGCAGCACATCTAAATCAATAGCTTTACAGTGTTGTGCATTACATCTATCCATTTTATTTTCTCCAAATTTGTTGAAGCTTAGGTTATTTTTGGTTGTTGATACTTTAATAGTTCGAGTTCGATCTAGATCAAAACTGATGCACTTCCTTTCTGCTTTAGGTCTGGAACTGACAGACATCAAACATCGGACGACGCTGAACTATTTCTCAAGCAGCAGCTTGGGGGTTGGCATTATGGCTTCCGGCTTCTTAGCTTGGCCTCTCCGCAACTGGAACTACTTTCTGTCTTGCTCTGCAGCGTTCTGCTTAGCGCTGTTTTTATTCTTCAGGTAATGTGCAGCGTGAAGAAAACTAGACAGACATAATTCTGAATATTTGTGAGGAGTGTGTCGTTATAGGATTCTTTTCTGAATAATAATATGTTTCCACTACCCATTATCACATTCGATTCTCCAAATGTGAGACTTTTTTTTCTGCTAGAGCTATCTTTCATTTTAAGTTTTCTTTAAGATGCAATATATATCTGTCTGAAAGGCCTACATTTCCCACTTCGACTGTAAAAATAAATTATTTCCCTTGTTGGGCAGAATCGGCTTTCATTTATTTTGTACACTGTAAATGTGAACAATCGTGTTAAATTTTCTGTTCGATCTTGATAAATTCCATCGTAGAAATTACCTATTTGTGGTATACATTGACAATTAGATTTCATTTTTATATATGGAAGCAGTATCATTAAGTCTCCATCCGTTACAGAATGGGATCTATTTTTTATTTCTAACGTGTAGTGGCACAGTCCTTAGAATCGCGAGGCGCCAACGCATGCTCATGTGGATAAAATGAAGAATTTTGTAACCTACTTCAGTAACAATTATTAATAAATAGCATGATGTAAACACGATAACCTTACAGTGAAACTTTTCCACATTCAAATATAATGTAATCGAACGGTAATGAGATGGATGGAGAGTTTGAGAAGATGATGAATGCTATTCTCATTCTAACTATACATCACATTCTTTCAAAAATGGCTCTGAGCTCTATGGGACTTAACAGCTGTGGTCATCAGTCCCTTAGAACTTAGAACTACTTAAACCTAACTAACCTAAGGACATCACACACATCCATGCCCGAGGCAGGATTCGAACCTGCGACCGCAGCAGTCGCGCGGGTCCGGACTGAGCGCCTTGAACCGCTTGACCACCGCGGCCGGCGCATTCTTTCAATAACTCAGAATGTACTAACATTTATTTCTCAAAGTGGCTATTTGACTGGCGTTTTTACAACTTTTCTTATGTCTTTTCACCACAAACCCTTACACGTTTCGATTGCCTGTCATTTTCAAGGGCAGTATTATATTAGTCTTATAAAGTGGTTCATTATATGCATTGTATCACGTTAATATTCTCAACCATGACACAAGTACCGGATATGTATGCAATCCAGGTTATTATCAGTCCATCGCCTCCTTTCCCCTCTTTCTGACAGTCTCCTCATCCCCCTCTGAGTCCATCCCCTGTTGCTTCGTCTCTTTCTTCCCCACAGACCGCAATGCTTCTCTCTATGTCCATCTACCTTCCTCTGTACATCTTCTCCTCCCTCTATCCATACTCCCTCCTTTTCTTGTCCATCTCCCCCTCTTTTCTGTCTCTGTCGATCTCCTCTCCTATCTCTCTGTCGATGTCTGCCTCCACCTTTATTTGTCCATCTTCTGATCTTTCTTTCTCTCTACATCTCCTCTTCCTCCCTTCATCGTCTATGTCCTCCTCCCACCTAGTCCAACTCCTCGTGCCCTTTATTTCTGTCTATCTCTTCTCCTCTCCTCCCTCGGTCTATCTTTGGTTTCCTTTCTCTGCCCATCTTGCCCCTCCCCTCCCTTTGTCCATCTCTTCCCATTCTATTCATATCCGTTTTTCCCACTCTCTGTCCAATTCCTCCTCGGCACATAAATGTGTCCATCATCTCCATCGTTCTCTGTGTCTGTCCACCTCAGTCTCTACTTCTTTCTCCATGTTTTAACCCCATCCAAATCGGAGATCTATGCTTCTCACCTCTTCAGTCTTTATTTACAAATAGTATTTGATAACTGTATCACGTTTGACTGAAATCGATTCAGCTGTTTAGGAGTAGTTTTATACTCGTGACCTTATACGCACATGCCACACATATTTTCCGTATATTTAACATACGACCCATATATTTGTACTAATTATTCATATATGTTTCTAGCACTTTCGTTCAAACCCAGTTCGATGTTTATGACATTATATCTCTTGAACTATGTTTTGTACAGTATAATTTAGCAAGTAGATTCGCTGCTAATCGAGTTAATAATAAAGACATTATACCTGGTGCGGAGGTTGTACTCCATGAACAGTGAAAGGACAGTAAGAGATACTCTGTTTTCCCTTGCATCGTTCTTTGTATGTGTTTGGGAGGGGGGCAGTTCACAGAGATTTATAAATATTTGTAAGGATGTTTGAAGTCACTAAGTGCTCTTATTCTCAAATACTGGATGAATATAGACTAGTTATTTGTAAGACAGGAGGCTCTTACCACACAATGATTTTTTCCAGACAGTAGTGGTATGTGTACAAACTTTGGTTGAAATGGTTCTAGTGGCTTAGGAGGAAATGGGGAACATATATACATGTATACATAACTACATATATAGATATACACATATGCTTTTATAACGTCTATGGATTTAAGAAGAGTGACTACATTCTCTTACGAGATGAACCCTGGGTAGGTGGTTCCCAGAGTCACCGCGGTGGTTGGCATGCAAAGGTCGCGAGGAGGACGCCTTGAAGTTGCTGCGTCGCATCGCCACCACCAACGGCGGTGAGGTGCCTTCGTTCGCACCGCAGGTGATGCGGACCGTGGCCAAGGCCCAGAGGGACAGGAAGGGCTTCCTCAGCCTCTTCTCCAGCTGGAACGTCTTCAAAAATACTGTGCTGCTCATTATTGCAAGGTATGTGAACGCAGAGGAAAGCTACCATAAGGATTTCGCCTCCTCAATCCGCTGTCTTGAATAGATAGGTATCTGCTTATATCATAGTAACTGAATTAATGTTTCGAAAAGACTGTCAGGAGTTCGGAAATTAAACGCTTATGTATAAACTTACTAAGTGTATTACAGAGCGTACAACGACGGCAGGTATGGCAACATGAGACTGATTTGTATAAATAGTTGCTATTTGAGGCACTCATAGAATTGTCCTTGTGGTAAAAAGAGTGTAGATTGAATAAAGTAATAAACCTGTAGATAAAGCTCTGGAATTATGTAACAGTTAATCAGATTTGGTGTCAATGGGTTATTGGTAGTGCTAGGCACATGTGTATTACGTCTGTATAAGTCAAAGGATAACATGAAAGCACAATTTAAAAATAAACATACATCTGCTTACGAGAGTAATATCAGTACTTAACTGTATTCAATTACGCAGCATTAACTGTAAACTTTCACAAATAGGTATATGTATATGTCAGATGTGACTGTGATAACGTAAAGGGCAATCAAATATAAACGAGATGGGTGAAAGAATGTACTACTAAGTGAAATTCAATCACTCTTCTCACATTTATCTCTCTGTAAGGCAAGAAAGTCAGTGCCTTCAAGGGAAAAAGTTTGCGGTTGACTGTGCCTTGGTGTGGACCTCATAGTCAGAAAGGAAACCGACCACCGTGAATGTCTCTCCTCAGGCTCCAAAAGTCTGGAAATCGCATGGTGGAATTCGAGTCGTTATGGGGGAGTTGTAAGCGCTCCTGAGTGAACCTTCTTCAGCGACCTAAAAATTTCCCGGGCAACGTTTGAGTGGGCCCAAACAGACGTCAGTGTGCTTTGGTTGAAGAGGTGTAAGGCTGGGTACAATCATGGTTTCATAGGCAATCACAAGCTTATCTCCAGAAAGGTATGGGCTGTCTTGCTTAACTGTCGACAAGCAATTAACATTTATGAAGATTTCTTTTGAAATGAACAGCTTCCATGAATTTTCTGCGATCTGTCGAATTTTTATTTGACTGCTCTTTATATCTCCATTGCTTGTTGTGGAAGGTTAAACAAAAGCCTAAGAGTGGGAGTACTTTTAACTGTCTCCATAACTTTGGTCGATACTTGACTCAGACAAGGCATTCGTACTATATGTGGTCACAACTCACCGAGTTTATGCTAACATAAATTAAAATTTTTATGGTAATACCGCAATGGTAGTTGCACACCTGAGTGAAGTTGTACAAGATCTGCAAATTTACAATTTTAGATCACTTTATGAAAATTACTCGAAGTAATAGCAAAAGGACACGGCTACAAACGCGAGTATGAGACAATTACGGAGATATGCTGTGGCAAGTATCTTCAACTAATGGTGTCGTTCTGGTGCGTCCGAAAGCAGCGCTCAATTCGGAAAGCGCCTAGGGCGTTTAGAATGGTTTTTCGCGTTGACTTTGATGCTTTTAAGCTACTTAGCCACGGTAGTGTTAATTGTGTCATAAATAAGAAACGACACGCATTATGTTAAGATACGACTGCAGGAGCTTCCTCGAACATATTTGTCTAGGGACATACAATAGACCGAGCAATGCGTCTTACTCCAGCATTGCAAGGTACCGTGGTAGGCTACAGCAGAAGCATGTGACGTGTTCAGAGAAAGAAGGCACACTTACTGTGTCGTAAAGCATTCTCCGCATCTACCTACGCAATACATCACGATGCCGCCATCTAACTTCCACACATCTATAGAAGGGGTGGATGCCGCATTCGCCGAAGGTGACTCGAGTGGACGTTATCGGAACGTGCCGGCACAGACACAGCGACACCCTGCCTATTTGTCACTTTCGGCGTCATGTGTTACTAAATTATAAGGTAATTCCAGGCTTTAGGTACATTATAAAATAATTTTTGTAGACAAACTTACGTCATAGTAGTATCCTCGAATTTATCCTTAGATCAACATAAATCGGTATTTCAGCGAGGCATCTGTCCTCCATCTTCTGGAGAACGCTGCCGCATCCTGCTGAGAACTGATACATCTAACAATTGTGATACTGGCTTGCTAAATACCTTTTATTTCGTATAAAAAAATACTAAATACACAGTACTGCACACATCAAAACAAGTTTTGCGTCACCTCGGTTCCGAGAGTTCCGGAACCCGTGCCGACCGGTGTGGCCAAGCGGTTAAAGGCGCTACAGTCTGGAACCGCGTGGCCACTACGGTCGCAGGTTCGAATCCTGCCTCGGGCATGGATGTGTGTGATGTCCTTAGGTTAGTTAGGTTTAAGTAGTTCTAAGTTCTAGGGGACTGATGACCTTAGAAGCTAAGTCCCATAGTGCTCAGAGCCATTTGAACCATTTTTGAACCGGAACCTGTGCAGAAAACAGGAGTAAACATTAACATCATTTCCGTCGTTTTCATTTCCCATGACAACAACACATTGCATGTTGTTCCACCATACAGCGAGACCTTCAGAGGTGGTGGTCCAGATTGCTGCACACATCAGTACCTCTACTACCCAGTACGTCGTCTTCTTGCATTTATGCATGCTTTTATTCGTCGTTGCATACTATCCATAAGTTCATCAAGGCAGCAGTAGTGAACACAAAAAGATCCTGAGGAGGATCCCAGCAGAGGGGTCGAAACGTCGAACATTTTAGAAGAAACATCACGCGGCCTAATAACCCAGAAGATTTTAACTTCAGTCACCAAGGCACCGTTGGTTCAGATTGTCCCACTCCTCAACGGCGATTCGGCGTAGATCCCTCGGAATGGTTAGTGGGTCACGTCGTCCTTAAACAGCCCTTTTCAATCTATCCCAGGCATCTTCGATAAGGTTCACGTCTGGAGAAGGTGCTGGCGACTCTAGTCGAGCGATGTCGTTATCCTGAGGGAAGTCATTCTCAAGATGTGCACAATGGGGGTGCGAGTTGTCGTCCATGAAGACAAATGCCTCGCCAATACAATGCCGATATGCTTGCAGTATCGGTCGGAGGATGGCATTCACGTATCGTACAGCCGTTACGGCGCCTTCCATGACCACCAGCGACTTACGTCGGCCCACATAATGCCACCCCAAAACAGCAGGAAACCTCCATCATGCTGCACTCGCTGGACAGTGTGTATAAGGCGTTCAGCCTGACCGGGTTGTCTGTAAACTTGTCTCTGACGATTGTCAGCTTGAAGGTATATGCGATACTCATCGGTGAAGAGAACGTGATGCCAATCCTGAGCGGTCCATTCTGCATGTTACTTGGCCCATCTATACCGCGCTGCATTGTGTCGTCGTTGCAAAGATGGACCTCGCCATGGACGTCGGATGTGAAATTGGGCATCATGCATCCTTTTGCGCACAGTTTGAGTCGTAACATGACGTCCTATGGCTGTACGAAAAGCTTTACTCAGGATGGTATCGTTGCTGTCAGGGTTCCTCCGAGCCATAATCCGTAGGTAGCGGTCATCCACTGCCGTGTTAGCCTGTGGACGGTCAGAGTTGGGAATTTAATCGAGAGTTCCTGTCTCTCTGTATCACCTCCACGTCCGTACGACATCGCTTTGGTTCCGTCCGAGACTCCTGGAAACTTCCCTTGTTGAGAGCTCTTCGTGGAACAAAGTAGCAATGCTGATGCAATCGAACCGCGCACGGTTGAACCACGGGCAACACGGGCCGTGTAACTCCTTCCTGGTGTAATGACTGGTTGTCTGATACCCTCCATCTAATAGGTGCTACTCATGCATGTTCTTTTTACATCTTTGGGCTGGATTAGATACATCTCTGACCAGTCAAAGGGACTGTGTCTGTGATAAAATATCCTGAGTCAACGTCTGTCTTCAGGAGTTCTAGGAACTGGGGCGATACGAAACTTTTTATGATGTGCGTGTAATGTGCCTGTGTGCGTCCGTTTGCGTGTGCGTTCATTGTTCGTCCGCTTGTGTGTGTTTGTTAATGTGTGCATGTGCATGTTGAAAAGAAAGAGGATGGGGTCTTTAATATAATCATTAAAAACAATAAACAATAACGGTGCTTTTAAAATGATATAGAAGACAATATTGCAACAAAACCTAGGATATGAGCACCGGCGTTTGCTGCGCTGAGAGACGTGTACGCTCTTCAAACCATTTATGTATCCGAACAACTGAAATCCCTATTCCAAGACAGTATGTAATTCGGTTCCTAATTGTGAACTTACATTTATTTCACCAAAAATCAAAACACACTGCTAAAGAATTTAAACATACACACAGTTCGTAAACGCTTCGATATAAAAATAGCCTATCAATTTTAATAAAACAGCTCTGACAGTTTCACGATAGTCAATCACCAGTAACAGCACTCATTTAGGCCAGCAGACGGAGTTTCAAATGGTCGGGTCGTGGTGATGGCTAGCACCGTCACGAATTTGGTTGATTAAACATGTCGGTAATTAACTGCATTCCTTGTGAAACTGCACAGGTCTACGCACCTGCTGACGCTTCACTCGCTGGTGATGATGGCTGGCGGCGTGGGCGTGAATCCTTTCTTAGCAGTGGCAGCGCAGGGCGCCATCCAGCTGCCCGCCTACTGCGTCGTCCACTACACTGCTGCGCGCTTCGGCCGCCGCTGGTCCGCCGTGGGCAGCGCCCTGCTCGCCGGCATCACCTCTGCGGCCGTCTCCTGCATGTTGGCCGGTGAGCTACGCGCGCCCTGGAAGTTGCAGAGTGTTTGGTCCATCCTGCAACTGTTCAGCTAGTAAAGATTTGCCTGAGCTTTGGTCTGCAGCACTGTTGCGTGGGGCTGACCGCGCAGCAAGTGTTTTACTCGTACCACCGTTCACAGACAAGCTTTAGGAAGGAAACAATAAGCGATGGCCATTAACGTCTTGGTTCATCTTGCAACCCTCATGTGGACAGTTTACGCAAGAATACAGAATCAACGTTTTAAACACAGTATATTTTTCAATTTCTTCTGCCGTACATCACGTTTGAATAGCCGTGTGTCAGTGTCCAACGGGCACAGTATCTCTTCGGCAAGCGAGCACTTAACTATTAACAGGTGGGCTGACGAACTGACAGCCGAGGCGCCGGGGTGCCAGGCTTCTGTCTCTCACCCCCTCCCCCCCCTTTCACATACAGGTGCTGCCAACGCTGTCTGGGCCCAGGCGCGGAGCGTCCAGGATCCGTTCCGTTTGCGGTCCACGCCCATGGGCAATCGTCGGCGGCATCTTCGTAGTATATCTGCCTGTTCTCCAACTCAGATCGTGGTGGGATGTCTTCTTTCTCCTTTTCTCAGATTTAAAGCGCGTTCCCAGGACTTACTAAGGATGTAACCGCTTTCTGGATTGATCAGCGGTTCTCGAGCTCGAAACTCGATTGATTCTGTAACGACATAGTCCCAGTTATGGACGTCTGTGTCAGAACTTTGCTCTGGTCGTAATACATTCTGTCTAATTCCGAGAGGTAATGTTCAGCAACCGCCGACTTGTAAGGCTGCTGCAGACTGGTGTGCCGATGATGTTCTTGGCAACGATCTTCGATAGTACGCACCGTCTGACCTATGAAAGCCATGCCACATTCGCAGGGGATCTGGTAGACTCCGGATTTCCATAGTCCTTGTACGTCACTGACATTACCAAGCAGTGTCAGCTTCTCAATTGGTGATCGAAAGAAACTGTTCATTTGATGATTTTGAGGGATTCGACCTACCTTCGCCGATAAAGCACCACAAAACGGAATAAATGCTATACCCCCTTTCAGCATCCTCACCGTTATGTACTGTCATCTCGAATTGTAACTACAGGTATCAGACCAGCTGTTTATTGTCCGAGAGCATAAATTTTGTAGGGAAACCTAGAAAATCAAACACCATCGCCTTTTCGTCGCTTGACTCGGAGAGTTCTCAGAACAAGTTTCACTTATATAGCACTTCGTAAACAGTCCCAACAAGACCCTCACCAGCATGCTGCCTTGTGAGCTCCCATTACAAGACTGTAGCCAACATGGTGTCTCGTGAACTATCATTACAAGAGCTACAGTACAGTGCCTCATGAACTCTCAGACGACACTGTAGTCAACATCTCGCCTCGTGATCCTGGGTACAAAATTCGCCTAGCTGCATGGTACAAGGGTCATTATTTTGGCTGCTGAAGCCACATGATTATTTTACATTTCTCGGTACGTTGAGTGACAAAAAGTATTTGGAAGGTACTGTAACACTTTTGCTGAAGCTATGGTAGTCATTACTGTTCTGTTAGAAATGTGTTGCTCACTCGCTCAAATCGGTGGCAATCATCCACAGTATTCTGTTAATCGCCACGTACGACTGTACAGAAGCGACGTGTTATCCGTTATTCAAACACGTGAGTGAGTACATTAAGACAGTGCATAACTGTGGAAACTTTGTTCTTGCGATAGTGAGAGCCACCCAAGACGCATTTGACCTCAGATAGCGGAATTCAGATGTAATCTTCGATATGTTAAGTTACAAGCGTCTTGTTCCTTTAAATCCCCCAGGTTGATAGGTGGTATATTTTCATAGTCGCTACATACCTGACTGTCACAAGCTCATCACAAGTTTGGTTTAAGCTCCTGCCACACGCCACCCCTGACAACAACATTCGAGTAGCGTTCACGGCATGTCATCAAATGCGACAACCCTTAATGTTATTTTCTACACTCATTTTATATTAGTAGCGCAAAAACACGGTGAGGAGTTCAGACTACAAGAGCATAGAAGCTTACTAAATTTGGTGCTTCAGAATGATGCTGAAGATAAGACAGATAGTTCGAATAGCAAACGAAGAGGTATTAAATCGAATTAGCGAGGAAAGAAATTGATGGATCGACTTGACTGAAAGTAGGGGCCAGGGACGCATTCTGCAGCATCAAGGAAGAAAGTTTTGGTGATTAAAATTGTAGAGGAAGACGAAGTGTTCAATACAGCAAGCTGGTTCTACTGGATTTAGGTTGTTCTAGTTACGCAGAGATCAAGAGGGTTTCATGTGATAGGCTAGCACGGAGAGTTGCTTCAAGACAGTCTTCGGACAGAAAACCAAATGAACAAAATTTGATGTGGCATTCATTTTCTTAATTTTGTAATTGATATGCGTGCGAGTCTCTCTCTCTCTCCCTCTATCTATGTGTGTGTGTATTTGTGTGTGTGTGTGTGTGTTACTTTTTGTATTTAGTTGTATGTGGTAATTGATGCATTAGTTGTATGTGGTAATTGCTGCACCGTATGTTTAATGGTTCAGCTAACTTCAGTGGACTGGCCATTACGATGATGATGGTGATAACGCAGTTCTTCACGACGGGCACAAACGGTATGGCCAACCTGCAGAGCGTGGAGGTGCACCCCACGTGCCTGAGGCAGATCGCGGCCTGCGTTGAGTGGACCGGAGCTGGCGTCGTCATGTCCGCCCTGCCATACGTAGCCCTCATGGTAAGTGGAGCGACACGGGCATGAAATCTATATTCATATTTTGTTTGAATGTTTAACGAGTAGCTAAGATATCACTATTATCTTAGTGAAATGAAAGCTACGAGATGAGAATATGTGAACAGACATGAGAAGAAAACAGAAAACAATTTTCCCAGAACAAGTACATCTCATGCACAGTCTTCAGAGCCTAAAACTTTAGATTCAGCCGCAAACAGGATGCGTATCACTTTGACGTTACCGTTTACTGACACAGTGCATAGGTGTACCTATATCATCCAATAAGCTGATGTATTTTCATTCTTTATACAGTGGTAGGTAGTTGTCGGATGAACAGCTCTGCTACATGGGCAAAACGACGCATCATAAGAGGAAGGCATGTCACGGACTAATGGAGATAAAGCCTCTCTAACTGTCTCTCAAATTTTTCTAATGCACTCTTAGCGTTAATAACCGACCGAATTCAGAGCTTTCGAAAAATGCATCATTGCTTCACCTGGAAAGTAACTTACTATAGAAACTGCACATGTGTTACTGACGTAGTAATGCCCACTGAGAGAAACTATTACATTGTTGCCAACGATGAAATAATGTACGGAGGCTTTGTAGTGCCGTCAATAGATGGACATGAGAGTTGTGATAAAAAGGAACGAAGTTTTTCTGTATGGAAATAATTTAATGTATTAGTCGACTTGAATCTAATCTTCTACAAGATAGTCCTCATTAGACATTATTAACCTATACTGGCGCTCTTTCCGCTCACCCTAAAATTTTCTGGAGCTTTTAGCTATCTCAGCGAAGCGTTGTAATTTCATTTATGCATATAAAACGAACGACTATTAAGGTTTTCTTTACTTTTTAGAACAGAAAACGGTCACTTTGGCTGCTGACTGGTGACACGCAGCATTCATTTTGCTCAAAAATGTATGAATAAGCAAAGTAGTGGTACGGCTGATTTGTCGTGGTGGAAAAGTGATGAGTTTTTTCGTCAAAATTCCGGTTTCTTTTGCGATTTGGTTCACGCTAGTGGAGTTGAACTTTGAAATAGCACTACTTACTGATCGCGATTGTGATAGGCATTCGTATGGCACTATGACGTTGAAATCGCAGAACAAAAGTGAGCATATTTTTCAGATATGACCGCAGTTGTCGAGATATATTTGATCTTGGCAAAGCAGAATGATTAGACTGAGACCACTGATGTTGGACTTAAATCTGACGTTATATACATAAATTAATTTTTCATCTCTTTTCATGACAATTTTAAGAGATTTCTCGTGTCTGTCGATCTCATCTAGAAACTCCTGAGCAACCATCATTTTCCACTATTTTTTTTCGAACTATAGCAGTTTCAGAAGAAACTATACTTACTACCATTTCACACCTACAACACCCGAAAGACGTTAATAGCGTTACTGACTTTTGCGACTGTGATATGGCGATCGCCACATTTTAGACGATTTTATCGGTTGATGAAGGGCTGTAGCATTCGGGCGGGTATGTCATCTTCAACACCTCCACGATCTTCTTCGAAACACTTATATAATTTGTAAACCATTGTCTTACTCCTAGAAGTCCGCCTAACATTTAAGTAGTCAGCGCGTCTGACTGTTATGCAACGAGCCCAGGTTCGATTCCGTGACGGGTAGGAGGTTTTCTACGCTCGGGCATTGGGTGTTGTGTTGTTCTCCTCGTTATATCATCGTCAGAAACACCCACGTCGCCCAAAGATGCTTCAACCAAACCGATTCGCAAGTCGTCGGCCGAGCTTCCCTAGGTGGGAAAACCTGGCCATCAAAGTCACACAATCATTTCATTTACATCAGGTTTTTTCATTACATTTAGTATTTGACTATAGGAAGCGGTTCGTAAGTTGTAGTAAAGAGGCTTAGTTAGGATTAGTGAACGTTATAGACAGCCTTGGAACCACAGTTCCGAAAGGTAAATATGTTCGATTGGCACTTAACCTTGACAAGGCACAAACATTTGCAATAAAAATTAATAATTGAGGTCGGTTATATTTTACAATTATACCTTTCCTGTGTCTCTTCTAAACTGGTGGTAAAAACCTAAGGCGATGGCAGTACATATACCAGACGTAACACCCGTTAGGTATTTTGAAGTGGTTGTAACACAGATGTGAAAGTATTTCAGTTGATCGTGTTAGACAATGTGTGGGCATAAAAAATTACTCTGAGAATGCTAGTTTGTTCGTAAGTGTGCGCATTATTTTAGTCAACATTCATTGTCTGCTAGTCCAGATTAGATTCGATCTTTTTTGGCCTAACTGTGAATGTAAACTCCGCATTACTATTTTAGCTGCACGTGTGTAGGAGTGAGCACAGCGTAGGGGCACATCCTTCAGAGTTTCGAATCATGTTTTCTACGGCAATTGATGTATATGTGTGATACGTAGCACCTTTTTTATCACTGTGACGTTTCTGCGAACTTTCGAAACACCGAATCAACATTATGACACTTCTCGTGGATTGTAGACATCGAAAATAATTAATTTGGAGCTCTACTGTGCAACCGAAGTGTGGTACAGGAGTAGAACTTTGGATGTCTGCAAATGAGCTCATATTTTTTTGATGACAAACAACAGCGACATTAACCAGTAGCTTTATTTTGCGTTTTTGAACTTTTGCTGAGTAAAAGTTACAACTAAAATCATCTTCAGTAACTTTATATCACAAATTCGTTGATTACATTACACAAGCTAATATTCATTTTAGCTAATAATAGAGGGTATGTTTTATACAAGATATCACATTTCTTAGTATATGATGCATTGTTTTGATAGAAATTTAGAGATATGACTGGTGAAACAGCCGGCAAACAGTTTTTTGTGAACTGGAGCGAAAACACAACTGACAATGGCAAACTGTCTGTTGGTTGCTGTCTTGGATTTTCGGCCAATGTTTATTTGGTAACAATTCTAACGTCTCCCCAAACGTGTGACTTGTACTGTCAAAGTGTTGACAGTGCTAGCCACTTGCGCAAGGAAAACGTCAGTAACTTCATCAAACATACGTCCCCCAAACAACCCGAGAATGAAAAAGGCAAGCGAGTAGATGTTAGATGACGGGAAGTGTGGCTGTAGGAAAAGTAAGGACTCCAGAAAGGTACTATGATTATAGAAGCACACCTTAAGAAAAATCAGAATGCTTTCATTAGATTTGTTGATCGAAAAACAGCGGTCGACTGTGTAGAACAGTGCAAGGTTTTCAAAATTATGAGAAAAGCGGGAGTGGGTTACGGGAAAGGACTGTTGAGACACAACATGCACTAGACCCAAAGAGATCATTAAGAACTGAAGACCAAGATCGAAGCGTTTCTTATGAAGAAGTGTGTAACACTTGCATGCAGTATTTCATAGCTGCTGTTGAATTACTTTTCAAAGACGCAATGACGGAAATAAAGGACATGTTCAAGAAAGTTGTTACGACTCAAGGTGAACAGGTATCAATGATAATCTTTGCTGATGTGCTTGACATCCTCAGCGAAAGTGAAAAAGACTTACAGGACCTATTGTATGGAATGAACAGTTTAATGAGAAAAGATAATTGTCTGTGATTACACCTAATTAATGACGATTATAGAAATAAGATTAGCGATAATCATACAGATATAGAGATGAATTTATATAAGTAGATGAATTTAAGTACTACCATATTTGAAAGCATGAAGAACATAATAAGTAGAATATCAGAGGTAAAGGGATCGTTCCTAGACAAAAGAAAAAGGCTACCTGTGTCATACATAAGTCCTAATCTCAGGAACAAATTTGTGAGAGGTGAGAACACCACAAAAGAAGGGAATCGTAGCGTCTGAGACGTGGTGCTGTAGAGGTCTGTTGGAGATAATACATGAGAAGTTCTCCACAGAATCAGCGTAGAAAATAACATATGAATAACGCTGCCATAAAACTCGTTTGAATGAGAGATCTTGTGTTAAGATAGCAACAAATAACTTACACGGTGCTAAAGAGAGCTGTGGGGGTTGAAACCTACAGCGCCGTTGTGACCGAGTGGTTCTAGGCGCTTCAGTCCGGAACCGCGCTGCTGCTACGGTCGCAGGTTCGAATCCTGCCTCGGGCATGGATGTGTGTGATGTCCTTAGGTTAGATAGGTTTAAGTAGTTCTAAGTCTAGGGGTCTGATGAGCTCAGATGTTAAGTCCCATAGTGTTCAGAGCCATTTTTTTTTAAATCCACCAAATAAATTATTGAGGACGTTGTAAGTGGTTCTCTCAGATAGGCGCAAATGAGAATATCTTAGTTATTGGCGTGGAGAGACTGTATTTTCAGATTTATGCCCATGCAACATAAAATCTTCTTGTATATTTACTGAATTTTTAGTTCTCGCCTGAGACGCCAAAATATTAGCTATGACCTTGGTAATCTAAGAACTCCGGAAGCATCATCATCGTTTCATAGGAGCTGTGAACATTGTACTGTGAGGATTATTGGCAACCAAGATATAAGTGGTTTTCCTGCCAACGTATCCACTTCAGTGGAACCATGCACCATCACTAATAAAGTTAGTTCAGATTATTATTAACATCATGAAGAGCGATTCTCTTACACCACTGACAATAGGCGACATGCTTTTCTGAATCCAATGGACACAGTTCTTGAACCGTTATAGTTCGGTATATTTGCAACCGCAGTGACAAGTGACTCTGTGGCAGGTTTAATAAGATGGTTGAAGATGCTGTAACAACAGATCAAGTCGTTTACATGGAGGTCGGAGAAGAGACTGCTGAACACGCTTCGTAATTTCTGGTGTTTAACACATAAGTCTGACATCTTCGATACCTTCTCTTAACAGTACCCGTTTCACGAATACCTTTAGCAATGTCACAAGCTGTCGTTTGCCCAGGAGCGAGGGCATTAGGTAGTGAAATTTAGGTGGAACAACTCAGCGCAGCAAGATTTTATCGCGAAGTAAGCTTGCTACTATGTGAGCCCCTTCTCTTGCATGAATACCGCGGTGAACTGAGTAGCAGCTACTTGGCAACAGTAACACCAGCACGTGTGTGTATAGTGTGTGGATGATGGATTACTGCGGAACATTGCACGAGCCAGAAGTATGTCATACAATGTGCATGGACTAAAGCAAAATAAACAGTTCAGAGCATCAGTAAACTGTGTATAATGTCGAGCCACTCATTCCTAGTGTCTGAACTGCTTGTGATTGTGTACACTCTTCTGAGGAAATTCTTGCCTTTTCATATGACAGCCGCTAGTAGCAAATACTTTCTATCTCCCTTCGATTTTTACCGCAATGATGCTACGGAGCATTTTATAACCTGTAAAATAAACCTGACGACGTGGTAATGAGTACCTGTTGTTACCAGTAATGGTAATTCATTGCAGATAATACCTTTCGCAGCACCGTGCAGACCGATAATGTTCTCCTTTAGCACACACATCAAAAAAAGATGTGCATCATCTCGGTTCCGAGAGTTCCGGAACCTGTACAGAAAATTGGAACAGAGACCAACATAAACATCATTTCCGCCCTTTTTCTTACCCATGAAAACAACACATTGCATGTTGTAACGCCATACAGCGAGACCTTCAGAGCTGGTGGTCCAGATTGCTGCACACACCGGTACCATTACTGCATTGCATTGATGCATGCCTGTATTCGTCGTGGCATACTATCCACAAGTTCATCAAGGTACTGTTGGTCCGAATTGTCCCACTCGTCAACGGAGATTCGGCGTAGATCTCTCAGAGTGATTGGTGAGTCACGTCGTCCATAAAGAGACCTTTTCTATCTATCCCAGGGTTCATGTCTGGACCATATGCTGGCCACTCTAGTTGAGCATTGTCATTATTCTGAAGTAAGTCATTCACAAAATTAGCGCAATGGGGGTGCAAATCGTCGTCCATAAAGAGGAATGCCTCGCCAATCTGCAGTCGATATCGTAACAGTATCGGTCGGAGGATTGCTTTCACGTATTGCACAGCCGTTACGGCGCCTTCCATGACCGCCAGCGCCGTACATCGGCCCCACATAATGCCATCCCTAAACTTCAAGGAACCTCTACCTTGTAGCAATCTCTGGACAGTGTGTCTAAGGCGTTCAGCCTGACCGGGTTACCTCCAAACATGTCTCCGACGATTGTCTGGTTGAAGGCATTTAAAACACTCATAGGTGAAGAGAACGTGATGTCAATCCTTAACCGTCCATTCGGCATGTTGTTGGGTCTATCTGTACCTCGCTGCGTGGTGTCGTGGCTGCAAAGATGGACCTCACCATTGACGTCGGGAGTGAAGATGAGCATCATGCAGCCTAATGCACACAGTTTGATTAGTAACACGACGTCCTGTGGCTTCAAGAAAAGCTTTACTCAACTTGGTGGCGTTGCTGTTAGGGTTCCTCCGAGCAATAATCTGTAGGTAGCGGTCATCCACAGAAGTAGTAGCGCTTGGCTGGCCTGAGCGAGACATGTTGTCGACAGTTCCTGTCTCTCTGTATCTCCTCCATGTCCGAACAGCATCACTTCTGATTCACTCTGAGACTCCTGGACACTTCCCTTGTTGGGAGCCCATCCTGGCACCAAGTGACAATGCAGAAACGTGGTATTGACATTCCAGGTATCGTAGAACAACAGACAACACGACCCGAGTACTTCCTTCTTGGTGGAATGACTTGAACGGATCGGCTGTCGGACCCCTCTGTCTATTAGACAGAAGGTAATAGACAGAAGGGGATTTTACATTTTTAGGCGGGTTCAATGACATCTCTGAACAGTTCAAACATTTTCAAATGTGTGTGAAATCTTATGGGACTTAGCTGCTGAGGTCATCAGTACCTAAGCGTACACAGTACTTAACCTAAATCATCCTAAGGACAAACACACACACACACGTCTGAGGGAGGACTCGAACCTCCGCTGGGACCAGCCGTACAGTCCTTGACTGCATTGCCTTAGCCCGCTCGGCTAATCCTGCGCGGCTCTGAACAGTCAAAGGGACTGTGTCTGTGATACAATGTTCTGGGAACCGGGATGATGTAAAACTTTTTTTGATACGTGTATTTCGTAGATGCTTTTTATACGTTGATAGAATCAGAATACTAATATAAATGTAATACGTTGCCGTGAGTACTGGAGCAGATAAAATACCATTTTAACGTGTTGTGTACTAATATAAAAATATACCCTAAGGGTCACTTGCTTCCGATATTTTATGCCCTTCTCTACGAGGTGTAATATATTTGAATTGCTTAAGAGTCAGATACGTCGTTGAAGTATGGTAGCTATAGGTGAATAGGATCTTTGAAGTAATAAAACGGCGAAACGAATGTACAACTTAGGATCTAAGCTGACTCTTATCAGACCAGAATTGCAGGGTTTTTCACTGGGCTTTGCTTATTAAACGACTTCAACATCGATGAGAGGTCAAACGCTGGTCTTTGTTAGCTTTTGTATGGCAAAAATGATTTTGTGGGTGTTCCATTTCCAACATGATCCTAGCACGTGAATTGTTATAGGTTTCCCAACTGACGTTATGACAAATGGAAATGAAGTAATTAAGTCTGAAACTAGTTGTGCCCTGAATAATTTATATAATAATATCAATTTGAAAGAAATTATATCTAGACATTTACTGAAACTGATTCTGCGATGACCTAGCCGATGAATGAAATTTTGTGTAAATACTGTGGAGAAATATATTCAACAGTTTGTCACTATGCTGGTGCCGTATATTTCACGACTGCTAAGTCATCGTTAGTAATAATTTGCAGCTTATTGTGAAAATAATACCTAAATTACTACTACCAGTCGCACTGTTTGGTTTTACATCTTTTTACTCAGTTATACTATCGTGATGAGCACGTTGTCAGTATATTAAATGCAGAACGGGTTTCTCCCTGTGAAGAATTTAAAAATTTTATGAGTCAAGAATGAATGAGTATACTGTTATTGTACGATATGGTGTTACTCTTAAGTACTTTGCTTATAGCTGGATAAAAGGCTGTTACCATAACAAAGCAAATTATCGCTGTACGTAGGTACTCAAAATTCAAAACATAACGGCTACGACTTAGATAGCAAGAATGTCTTTCCAAAATCGTCATTGTATCTCACGATCCGCATGCTTCTTTGTGTGAGATGTAGATGTACGTGTGTATACTTGTGTTTGCTAATTTTGTCATATATGTCATACAGGTGTGTAAAAGAGGGAAATTAAAGTGTCATGTGAGAAGTTCTATAGTAATCCCCGAAAATAAGGTAAAATATCTAGGATCATCCGATAAGTTAGCAAATTTTTTCGTGAAAATGAAATAAATTTGTCTTTTGCCACAACTAGGTTCAAAAATATTGCCTGGTAGGATAAAATAACATATCACTCCAGTACCCTAAGGCAATGTTTTTAGAAAACAAATATCTGGGTTTGAATTATGCCTCTGTACTCTTCCTTGGTCTCTGAAAATGTTTCGCCACAGCATGTATCCTGCAACAAAGTGAAGTAATGGTGAAAGATCGACAAACTGCAATAGCTACTAAAGCTAGTAGTGTAACACTGATACAAATTTGTGATGGAATAGTTATGGTACGAAACTTGGACGAGGAGCGTGGCTGAAATTATCGTCTAAAACAATTGTTTTAACTTCTTCTTTCCATAGTCAAAATTACATGTGTGTATTGGTATTAGTAGTAGCTTTAATTCACAGTGCTGACACGGTCTTATCTTCTTTCTTTCAGAGCGACAGACGGATGCCATGTGCCATCCTCGGTGCTCTTAACTTGGGTACAGCGTTTGCTGTATCGTTTCTTCCGGAATCTGCACTGCAGAGGTTACCGGAGACATTACAGGATGCAGCCGTCTTTGGAAAAGACCAGAAGTACTGGAGCTGGAAGCCCAAACCACCTCCAGGATATGTCACGAGGAAAACCAAGTTCGAGAGTTCCATTTAATGATATTGTACCGCGTATATATTTTTGCAGAAATATAAATAGAGATAAGAGAGCGTGATCACTGACGTATATGGAGACTACGCAAATACGATGGAAATGTACTCAGGAATAAAGTGATTTCTCAAGCTCAACTCCGGAAATAGAATGACGTGCCACTTGAGTTACTCTAGCGTTTAATTATTCGTAGTACATCGCACGAAATACAGATGAGAGAGAGACGCTCGATAACGTCGTATTATATTAATTCCGTCAGGGAAAATTATGTACAATATTTCTTTACCGCTTTCGGGATCTTAGTGCTCTTATTCATAAGGTTATGCCTACCGCATAACCTTACGAAAAAGTGCCCGAAACCGCTGAAGAAATTAAATTTATTTTTATGCAACAGGTTGCTCATCATGCATTATATACGATTAAAGTTGCTGAAGATGGACAAAATACTTAATACAAAAATTGGTAGCACTTAGTGTCAGACAAGTATAACAATATGTTCAGCTTTTTGTTAGTAACAGTACAATGTATTACATATTTTACTATCGTTTACAGCTTGACCTGCATTGTGCATATAGAACAAATTATAATAGTAGAAAGCACTTGTAGAGACAGTACATAGCTAGAATCAAAACTTAAATTGCATATATAAACGTAAACATATAGCTTCGTATATGCATAATCATAAATCTTCGCAAGTTCTTCACCGATTGCTTTGACATTTTGACACAACATTGCATTCAAATGCACGCGCGTTCTTATAAACCAACTGGGTCACCACCTCTAATATATAAATATATATCTAATAATTGTTGGGGAAATCTACATAGAAATGTAAATGAACATTTTCTCCATATCTTAAATTCCGAAATTCTTCAGTGAATTACTTGAAATTTTAACATAACGTTGAATTCGAATATGTGCGTGTTTTAACGTATCTCTTTTGAATGTATATAACGCAGAATTTAATTTATAATATATAAAACTTCGGAAAATTCTCGATCAGTTTTCTTGAAATTTCTACACAAGACGCTAGTGAACATTTGGACAGACGTAGGCTATATATTTAAATGCTCGTAATACAGATATATATGTGTAGATTATAAACTACTCGACTGGTTAAGTTTAAATTTTTGCTCGTTACTCTAACAAGCAACTGGATGCGCACACGCACACGCACGTGTACACACACTCACACTCACACACTCACTCACACACACACACACACACACACACACACAAATACACACACACACACACACACACACACACACACACACACACACACACACATATATATATATATATATATATATATATATATATATATATATATATATATGTGTGTGTGTGTGTGTGTGTGTGTGTGTGTGTGTGTGTGTGTGTGTGTGCTCGTGCGTGTATGTGTGCGCGTCCAGTTGCATTTACGGCTTATCGGCTTATTAATGGAATACTGCTACGGTATCTGAATTGTGTGAGTGGAGGCAGGAAAAGATGGAGATGGACAGTTGAAGTTGGTTATAGAAAGAGAGAAGAGGTGATGGAGAGAGAGAGAGGAGTGAGAGAGAAAGACTGAAGGACTGTAGGAGTTGGAGAACAGGGGGACGAAGAGATGGACAGAAGAAGGGGCTGGGAGATCTTGAAGAGAGTGAGGCGGAGAGAGAGGGGCATTGAGGTAATGGAAAGATGTAGAGGAATTGCCGATAGGAAGAGAGTGGTTAAGTGATGGCCAGAGAGCGGGTGAAGGTGGGGCAGGTAGACACAGTGTTAGCGGGAAAGCGACAGCGATATGTTGGAAAATGACAAACATGTGCTTTTTCTTTCCTTTCTTCTCCATTTAACCAGCAAGAGTCAAGAAATATCATCCATTGTGGGGATTATACCATAAGTATATATGAAGATTATTATGGATGTCACCGGAATTTGGAGACTGTAATTTCAGCACCAATGACTGTCTCTCAGGTGCTTGGATCTGAAATTATTGCGAAACCTACTTATTGTAAACGACATTATGTGTCTGAGGAGCTGAGTGCAACGGTCAAGACTTGTTACCTTCTACTTTCACTGTTCATATGAATTGAAATGTAAAGAATAACGCTCGTATTGCTTCAATGATTCTTTGTAATATTTTAAGCTTAAATTCGAAAAATTGTACTCTCTACAAGACTGATTAATAGTGATTGTAATACCAGTGATAAAATAAATATAACTGATGTCTCTGACGGTGAAGAAGTCTTTCCAGAAAGTTGGCATAGATTTATTTTTCTACATATTTAATTTCTCGTGTTTTTTTGTGAAGGATGTCTTATGAACCAGCTTTGAAACCATTGGTGTTATTTCTTGGGGTGGTATGTTGACCTTCATACTAAGTCGTGTTCTAAATTTCAGCATAGTGACTGCACCGATCTAACTTCGTGCTTGTTCCTGTAATCGCAAAGTTACTAGTAATCAGGAGACATTTGAACCGTACCTAGAAGAAGTGGATAAGCCACCCGCAAATGTGGTTGGCAGCAATCTCTCCCAAGCAGTTCGACATTGCTGACCCACAGGGAAAAGTGCGTCAGTTGATTAAACACTAGCTCTGTGTAAAAACACTATTGAAGCAGCCATTACTGCTGTATGCCTTGAAGGAATAGCAAGGGAACCAAAGAAAATCTCTAGGCACAATGTGGTCCAGCAAATGACCATTTTGTGAGAAACGAAGCCGTTGGGCGCCCACAAAGTCACAGCGCTGGATATAACAAGTCATGGCATTGTACACAATACAGACACGTGGGTCATATTTCATGGTGGGAACGTGTCCGAGCCGTCGTAGCATACATGTGACGTATTTAATGCTCCCGCTGTCACCCACCTCGCATTGGGACAGCCTACAATTTTTTTTCAGCTGTAAGTTGCACGAAATTCTTGAGAGACCAGCATTTCACTCAAAGGGCATAGGCGGGCGAATTACGAAATCATAGCCTCTGTTTTTTATTAGCCGAAATAAAGTTCACACAGATAATTATATATATATACGTTACTAATTTCCACGTAGTCCTCATACCTATTCAACCAGTAAGACTGCTGTCTTGGTTTCACCATTGCACGTGAATCGCCGTCCTGCCAGGAACCTCCTTGGCAGACCGAAAACGTGAATATCGCGATGGACGATTTCCGGACTGTAAGGTGCGCGGTCAAGACTCTCCCTGAGACATGACCGGTGCTTGATATCGGTTCTGATTACCACATGTGGCCCCACATTATCGTGGAGAATAAGCATGCTGTCCACATGGAGAATCCGTCGGCGCTTTTTCCTGATGGAAGACCATAGACATGACAGAGTGGAACAGTAACTGTCTCCATTGACTGTTGCACCTGGTGGAATGAAAATGCACCAATGCTGCAGTCAGTCAGTGACGAACGCGGCATTCCTGCACTCTCATTGTCATGCACGTCCTCACAGCCGTTTTGGAAACTCACAACACTACCACCACAACCCCCTCCTCCCCTTCCCCCTCCTCCTCCTCCTTCTCCTCCTCCTCCTCCTCTTCCTCACACTTCTCAGAGCAAGGTACTTTTCCACTTACCTGAGTTGCATTTCCCTGTGAATTTCGATGAGTGTTCGTCCCTTGTTCGATAGAACACGAATCACGCTTCGTTGTTCGTTCTACGTGAACGTATTGAGCACAGCCGCCATTTTCAGCAAGGGATCGCAGCACCATGCGGCGGTGCTATGGGCTCATAAGCTGAGCCGATCCGTGAGAGGCCAATAGCTGGGAATGAAGGTGTTGACTTCGCATTTACAGCAGTAATTTGGCGAACAATACTTTCTGATTCATCCTAGTATTACATCAAGTTAAACATACAAAGCATCCTATTTGGCTGACGTACTGTAGATTGTGATACCGGACTGTCGAGCGATTCTACTTTCAGTTAACAGTTTCTGCTCTCAGAATTCACTCTGCGCCTCAAGATAGCAGGGTAATGAGAGACCCAGCGAAACTTCCGGGAAATTCACCAGATTAATGTAGCGCACTTCTTGTGTTTTGGTTGTTTTGGAAGGACGACCTTGACCATGAGTGGTCAAATATCATTGGTAACGTTCATACATGTCAACAATTTATTAAGCTCACAACTGTTACAAATAAAACACATCAGATTATTTACAAAACACGACATTCAGATGTTGAGTTTCGAGACTTTGAATGTAACTTAAAACCAAATACGTTGGATAAAAATCAGTAACTCAATACAGAGCGTTACATAAAATAGAAATTTTTAGATTTAAATATTTCATGAAGCCTAATAAAACTAATCAATAGGAGAGAGGCTTTAATAAATTCTGCCAACATTTAAAAATATATTCTTAAGGTTGTCCTGTGGGACATAATACCAAATAACAGAAACAAATTCACCCCTACCACTCCATTGTGAAGTATGGCTTCAATTTTACAAGCATGAATAAACCAAGGGAGAGAGAGCGTTATCCTGATATCACGCAAAAAAAAAAAAAAAAAAAAAAAATTGGGACTCCTTTAAACGCGGCCAGCCTGTGGAGTACTGAGATCTCTGTCTTCACTGACAAACAGTAAATAATTTTAAAATGAGGCAGTTGTACATTAAAACAGGTCAGCAAATAAGATTTCAGCCGTGAAGGGAGCAGACCGTACAGAGGCTACGAAACCCAACTTAAGCAAACATCGTCCAAGAGAAATACAGCGAACCGTACACTCTAAACGGTGGCTTATGCTCTCCGGGCGTGAACATACAAGGACTAAAGAGTTGCTCAGCGATACCTAAGCTAAATTACATAACACCATGCTTTTACTGTGTAACAGGCATAGCGGAATTTACAGTGACTCTATGAAACATAGATTTACAAAATATCTCTTATCGTAAGACATGCCATTTGGGAAGAACAACACTTCAGTGCAAAGTAGAAGCATTAGCACCTTTTCATGTAAAGAAAAATTTTTGAAAGACCAATACACAGGAACTAGGAAGGACTGTGCAAAAGCATAAATGAGAGGCTGAGCAGAACAGTACCTTTAACAATTAATTATGGGCCGTAGAGAGACCATAACAAACTGGCAGCAATCTCACTCCAAGCGGTAAATAAGTGGCCGACACACCACCCACCATCAGAGGTAATCTAAGAAATTTTACAATTTTTAGCGGCCTACAAAACATTACGCAGTACTTAAAAACCCGCTCACCATATAATAAGTCATGTGGTGATGTTAGGACACACACATTCCAGCTTAGACAAGATCGGTAGCTGCTCCGGTCAGAGATTCCAGGAAGAGCCACCTTTGGCAGCAGGATAACCGCGGCAGTAAACGGCTTGAAACTCCACTGGGAAGCCGGTAGGAACTTCGCGTACACAAGAACGTGCCCCGCACGTCTCACATCAGTAACGGACTCTGTACGCGCCATCCTCTCACCTCACAGGAGGACCCAGCAGTCTTACTGTCGCAAGCTCTGTCACAGCCGCTGTGTCTCGAAATCCCCCAACAGCCACACGGACAGCCACCACACACCCTGGCAACTCGACCACACTTTCGCCTTCTTGGATAAAGATCAAATTTAAAGAAGTAATGTGACTATCTTGGCAGGAGTAACTCTTCTTCCCCCTCCTCACCAGGGTAAGGACTATAACCAAAAAAAAGAAAATTTTATCGAAAACCGCCAGCTTCCTCCGAGTTCAGATGCACTCGATGGACTCGTACCGTCTTCTCACCTTCATCGTAACGATAGTCGATACCTCATTCATCTGACATGGCCCCATAAAACGAGGCGACAGCTTTCACAACGCTTTCCCACCTTCACCGAACCCTCAGAGATCCTTAAGCTACATTCCCCTCCCTCCCCCTCCTCCCCCCCCTCGCCATGATAGTGCATGGCTTCTGCCAAACGAGTTCCTTCTGTGTTCCCCTTGAGCCTCTTGTTTTTGGTTTTGATAACCTTGGGAGTGACAGTGGTGTGCATCAGATCTTTAACAGGCGAAATGTTGGAAAGAGGCGAGTTCAAGTGGCGATAGAGAAGCCTTAAGGGCTTTAAGACTAGCTGTATTAAAGTGACATTCAGCCATTGTAAGCAATGGTACCACTTAGTCTGAGATTTCTCATGGTTCACACCTATCAGCCAGATAATTGACACCGACCTACTATCGATATAAAGCCGTCCAGCCACACCATCCTCAGCAGGCGAGGAATGATTGGTAGGCAGACACACGAACGTTGCATGTAGCATCAGTGAGTGTGCTGTCCGAGTCTAGAACGGGGAAGGCGCGCGGTCTATCTGAGTTCGACCGACTGCCGATTTTGATGGCCTGCAGACTCGCCACGAGGATTTCGGAGACTGAGCGACGTGTCAGGTGTTCGAAGAGTGCTGTGGTGACTGTCTTCATCACGTGGTGAAAGCAAGATGAAACCACGTCCATACGGTGTAGGGTTTGGTGCCCACCCCTCATTATAGATGTCGAGCCCCGTAGAACAGGACCGGCGGCGAACTGTGCCGAAAAATAACTATACAAAATTCTATTGCTTCCTGTGCCTCTGGGATAACCGCGCGAATGTATTACAAGTGAGTCTGGCGTAAGCGTCAAGCATTTGAACCAGGGTTTCACAATGTTATGCACGAAGCACTTGTCTAATAAAAGAACGTAATTCTACCTGCTATTCATATGAGATTTGATCAAATAAATAACGTCATTAAGACCGTGGACAAAACTGGGGACCATTTCTTTATTTACAAGAGAAATATACACGTTTTAGTGATTCGAATATAATAGGTGGGATTTTCGTGACTCCTCAGATACCTAAAGTGTACAAAGATGAGCATTTCGACACCATTGTGACAGGTGATGAAATGTTGGCTTGGGACGCCTTTATTCAACAGTGAACAAAATTTCGAGGAAAGAAGAAGCCTGAAAACTGTAAGGACCTTGTGGCAAACTTTCAGCACTGCTGAGGGGAGGGGGGGGGGGGGGGGCAACGCGACCTTAAAATTATATTTTCTATATTCCCACTTTGACTTTTTTGTTGGAAACTGTGGTACTGTTATGGACGATCATGGAGAACGCAGTCACCAGTAAATTTTGTACAGCAAAATGAGATATCAAAGAAAGTGGAGCACGTCAGTGTTAGCCCATACTGCTACACACAAGTTTCGAAGTCGTTTGCAGAAAGCTACTAACACTCAAGCAAAGCGTTTGTGCATTCAGTGACATTCCTCCATGGGGTAACACGAAGGTAAAAATGTGCATAAGCTTATATTGACAATAAAGTAAAATTTTGTTGGTCAGTTTTATTTAATAAGCCTGAAATGGTGTGTACTTCACAGCACTCGAAAATGTTCTTTTCCTATTACTCCAAGTAATACGTGATGCTGCTTCATGTGGTCCCCTAATTGGATCGATAAAGATGCTGTTGCTAAATTTCACTGTCACTAATTTTCAGAAATATTTTTATGGCACCGGTTTGCAAATGAGCGCATATCTTAAACAGTTTGCAGCTATTTTTAACTCCCCGAAGCACCTTCCCGAACGCACGAGCTACAGATTACACCTTTGGACTTTATTCATTTACCTCTGCAAGTATCGCTATAGCAGTAGTGCACAGCACAAAAATTCCGATGCGTATTTATACCTTCCACGATTCAGTAGAGTCAGGGAGTTTTGTTCCTCAGTTATAAGAAGCTCCTACAAACAGTTGATGGTTTTCTGTTAGCAGCAGCAACTGGCAGCATGGAGGCCCTTCTTCTGTCTGGTTCTAACTTCTGGTTGCACACATGGCATGACTGTTGCCAGTATATCCGTTTTTCGTCAACAAAATAAGCCGGCCGGAGTGGCCATGCGGTTCTAGGCGCTACAGTCTGGAACCGGGCGACCGCTACGGTCGCAGCTTCGAATCCTGCCTTGGGCATGGGTGTGTGTGATGTCCTTAGGTTAGTTAGGTTTAATTAGTTCTAAGTTCTAGGCGACTGATGACCTCAGAAATTAAGTCGCATGGTGCTCAGAGCCATTTGAACCATTTGAACTAAAATAATTTTGCCAAGCCTTGGAGCGTTGTCCTTTTCATCACATGAAGTGCCCATTGTTTGCGTAGAGGTTCCTACAGCTCCTTGCCCTTCTTCAACAAAGCCTCTGGTGTATTGTGCATACCAAGTGTCCTGCCTGCCAGCATCCCTACTGGCCTTCCACAGACAATAATATTGAATCCAAGGTGTAAAATTGCCCCAAGTATACCGTGCACTCGGTTGCACATCCTCAGCAGTTCGTGCCGTGGTTTACATCTTCACCAACTCAACCATACCTAATGTGACGGCTGACCTGACGCAGTGTTGTTTGTCGTTCGTGGATTGGTCTCGAGTATGTCTTATTAGAACTTTTGAGTGTCAGGGACTGATCTGTGAATGTGTGAATCTCTCCAATAAGGTTGGAATTTCCTAAAACCAAATGAGCAGTCCAGCACGATAACACAAGGATTAACATGTTTCCATT
This sequence comes from Schistocerca piceifrons, assembly GCF_021461385.2. NCBI lineage: Eukaryota > Metazoa > Arthropoda > Insecta > Orthoptera > Acrididae > Schistocerca > Schistocerca piceifrons. The sequence continues at coordinate 158,639,687 of NC_060140.1, forward strand.
AAGAGCTGCCTTTTAACGTAATTAAATTTAACAGGAAGCGATGCTAATGTAATTTAGAACAATTATAAAATGGACGGATTTTAAGTAAGCGCTGTAAATTGATCACTGTTTCTCAAAACGCTTAAATTCATTGAAAATGATGATAATAGGCAACACTAATAGTATTTATCGAAATCGTTGAATAGTGTGCTTCATCGTTAATAATAAAAATTCGTTGCGTCATTCTTACGGTTAAGCACGACTACATTGCAAGAGATAACAGATCCATGGATTGAAATCAGCAAAACTTCCTCCCTTCACTCATTCGAAATCACTAATAGGCGCTGGTACAATGCAACTACACAACAATACAAGCAGAGAATACACATGTTGAAACAGGTAATTACATTTTAAATGAATGACCAAAGATTAAATTAGCGGTTAGGAGTTCACTGTAATTTAATGTTGTTTTTCAGGTAATAAAATCATTTACAAAATTTTCAGATGAAAACTTTTTCTGAATATCCAATCACATCTGCTGTGTATGTACGCAAACTTTGTCTTTTACCCGAATAACAGTTTATCCTTTGCGTGATTAATCTGGTGTCCAGTGGGATACATGACGTACACTTGATGGATTAGCAAACAAGGCTAGGCTGCTCGTTTTATACGTTACAGAGTATGATGTTTACGGTATGAAAGAAACGTAAAACTGCCATGGAGATCTACACATACAAATATTACAAATTTTGAAACATATTTCGTAGGAATGGAAAGAAAGTGTTTAATGATAAGGTGTCTCATATTACGGTACAATATGATAAATTGTTTCTTAGTAATGTCATTCTACATTGTACTAGGTGTTTCAAAAACATTACAAGTAAATAAGAGATTTTCGTATTTTATTACAGCTGGGACAATGAAGTCTCCACAGAAAGTCTTGATACTTCAGAAAAGCGGAGAGAAATTTACTGTCAGTTACTTACATTTATCATCGGTGGTTATCGCCATACTATTTCCGTTTCACTACGGAAGTCTGAAATGTATTTTACGATTTATGCAAACGATAGCAAAACCCTCGCGTTAACGCGCCACATATAACTTCCGAACTTTCAAGTATTCCTCAGTCGTGCTACACGAAATACGGTGTGTAATACATATTTTGCACTCTGATTCTTTTGTTTTAGTTTCTCTGTAATGCTACGGCTGTTGATACGTAAGGCTTATCATCAATATTATTGCTCTGGTCGTTGGTAATCCACTATTTTGTAAGAATTTGCGAACTTTATCAGCATTCATAATCGAAAAAAATACGTAAGTAGCTAAGATCTAACGTCAAGCCATCTTCATATACCCTTCTCTCATCTATGGAGGCATGACATCAGGGAACAACACTATTGTCGGAATTAGGAGTAGCTCATATGGCTATTTGCCACTGTAATTGCAAATAAAAGTGCATTTTTAATTTACAACTTCTCAAAACATTTCTGCACCCGTGAATGCATTCCTCAGCTCGAAATTGATTCAATATGGAAGGAAATTATTGTTGTTGTCTATAGGTTAACTTCGCCTTGGTAACTGAAAAGTCAGCTTGTTTGACCCAGGCTCAACGCCCGATGCTGCCAGGAACATTTCCATGGAGGTAGGGCACAGAAGGGGTCCACTCAACTTCGTGGAGCCAATTCAGCAGCTGCCTGAGTGAGAAGCAGCTTCTTCACAGTCTGAGAATCTGTGAACAGCCCGGCCAAGTGGCGTGCCGTCCTGTGCCCCTCCACAAAACTTCAGAAGATCTCCACTGACAGCGCTTGTTCAGCACCGAATCGTTCACCACGGTCGCAGTGCGAAGTTGGCAATTATGCCGTTAACACAGTAACATTTCTGTGAAGCACAATGACAAAATATGAATTTAGCTAAACGAAAGGCCTCATAATAAAGTGGATATGTTCCCAATCAACGTATATTTCCTATGCTTCATAAACTCATGAATAAGATCTCATACATTGCACCACTTTCAACATTTTGCTGTCTTTAATGAAATATAATATGCATTTCGTTAAAATAATACTAGTACTGGGCAGCCCATTCTCTTAGATACATTTACCGAAAATAACAAAAATTAGTTTTCTTCAGTTTGAAAGATACTAGTGCAAAGTGGCACTTCTTCGAGGCAGGTCCTCTAAATTGTACCACTGATACTGTAAATTGTAACGCTAAAGCGTTTCCCAGCTATAGCGAGAAATAAAGACATTGTACGAGTGCGTCGAACATATATTTTCACTTTTAAGACGTTAAGAATCAGAATTCTTGATACATAAGCTAACTGCGTGAATAATAATGCTCCCAGTTGGTGTGTCAATCAATTTCTCAGCTGTTTGGTTGTCATAAGCTGAAATTGTTTTAAAAAATGCGACTTCTATTGGTTGTAGCCGGCTAATAGTGCGTAGAGGCAGTCAACATGTGACTGAAAGGTCATCTCTAACTTAACTTATAGCTTGCACATTTCTTAAATGTATGGCATTGTTGTTGTTGTGGTCTTCAGTCCTGAGACTGGTTTGATGCAGCTCTCCATGCTACTCTATCCTGTGCAAGCTTCCTCATCACCCAGTACTTACTGCATCCTACATCCTTCTGAATCTGCTTGGCGTATTCATCACTTGGTCTCCCTCTACGATTTTTACCCTCCACGCTGCCGTCCAATGCTAAACTTCTCATCCCTTGATGCCTCAGAACATGTCCTAAGAACAGGTCCCTTCATCTAGTCAAGTTGTGCCACAAACTCCTCTTCTCCCCAATTCTATTCAATACCTCCTCAATTGTTATGTGATCTACCCATCTAATCTTCAGCATTCTTCTTCAGCACCACTTTTCGGAAGCTTCTATTCTTGTCCAAATTATTTATCGTCCATGTTTCACTTCCATACATGGCTACACTCCATACAAATACTTTCAGAAACGACTTCCTGACATTTGAATCTATACTCGATGTAAATAAATTTATCTTCTTCAGCAACGCTTTCCCCGCCATTGCCAGGCTACATCTTATATCCTCTCTACTTCGACCATCATCAGTTATTTTGCTCCCCAAATAGCAAAACTCCTTACTACTTTAAGCGTCTCATTTCCTAATCTAATTCCCTCAGCATCACCGGCTTAATTCGACTACATTCCATTATCCTAGTTTTGCTTTTGTTGATGTTCATCTTATATCCTCCTTTCAAGACACTGTCCATTCCTTTCAACTGCTCTTCCAAGTCCTTTGCTGTCTCTGTCAGCATGAAAAATGTCATCGGCGAACCTCAGAGTTTTTATTTCTTCTCCATGGATTTTAATACCTACTCCGAATCTTTCTTTTGTTTTCTTTACTGCTTGCTCAATATACAGATTGGATAACATCGGAGAGAGGCTAAAACCCTGTCTCACTCCCTTCCCAACCACTGGTTCCCTTTCATGCCTCTCCACTCTTACAACTGCCATTTGGTTTCCGTACAAATTGTAAATAGCCTTTCACTCCCTGTATTTTACCCCTGCCACCTTTACAATTTGAAAAAGAGTATTTCAGTGACCATTGTCAAAAGCTTTCTCTATGTCTACAAATGCTAGAAACGTAGGTTTGCTTTTCCTTAATCTTTCTTCTAAGATAAGTCGGAAGGTCAATGTTGCCTCACGTGTTCCAATATTTCCACGGAATCCAAACACATCTTCCCCGAGGTCCGCATCTACCAGTTTTTCTATTCGTCTGTATAGAATTCGCGTCAGTACTTTGCAGCTCTGACTTATTAAACTGATAGTTCGGTAATTTTCACATCTGTCAACACCTTCTTTCTTTGGGATTGGAATTATTATGTTCTTCTTGAAGCCTGAGGGTATTTCGCCTGTCTCATGCATCTTGTTCACCAGATGGTAGAATTTTGTCATGTCTGACTCTCCGAAGGCCGTCAGTAGTTCTAATTTAAAGTTGTCTAATTTAAAGTTGTCTACTCTCGGGGCGATCTTTCGCTCAGGTCTTTCAGTGCTCTGTTAAACTATTCACGCAATATCGTATCTCCCAATTTATCTTAATCTACATCTTATTATATTTCCATAATATTGTCCTCAAGTACATCGCCCTTTTATAGACCCGCTATATACTTCTTCCACCTTTCTGCTTTCCCTTCTTTGCTTAGAAGTGGGTTTCCATCTTAGCTCTTGATACAAGAGGTTCTCTTTTCTCTTTCTAGTGAGATAAACCTCTACATCCTTACATTCGTCCTCTATTCATCCCGGCGTAGCCATTTTTCACTTCCTGTCGATCTCATTTTTGAGACGTTTCTATACTTTGTTTCACTTCCATACATGGCTACACTCCATACAAATACTTTCAGAAACGACTTCCTGACATTTGAATCTATACTCGATGTTAAGCCTGCTTCATTTACTGCATTTTTGTATTTTCTCCTTCCATCAATTAAATTGAATATTTCTTCTGTTACCCAAGGATTTCTGCTAGCCCTCGTCGTTTTTTCTACTTGATCCTCGGTTACCTTCACTACCCAAGAGGACGTCATCATCATTTAACCATACAGTAAAGCTGCATGCCCTCGGGAAGATTACCGCTGTAGATTCCCCTTGCTTTCAGCCGTTTGCAGTACCAGCACCGCAATTCCGTATTGGTTAATGTTACAACACCAGATCAGTCAATCAGCCTGACTGTTGCCCCTGCAACTACTGAAAAGGCTGCTGCCCCTCTTCAGGAACCACACGTTTGTCTGGCCTCTCAAGAGATACCCTCTGTTGTTGTTACAGCTACGGTACGGTCAACTGCATCGCTGAGGCACGCAAGTCTCCCCACCAACGGCAAGATCCATGGTTCATGGGGGGGGGGGCGATGTATGGCATATCTGTCTGAATTTAGTAACACCTTTCCGTGGGACTCACGTCTTGCAGTCTCTATAAAGTGAACAAGTAATTCACTAGTCATGCAGTCACAGCTGGAAATAGAAGATATGGTGCCAGATGCATATCCTGGATTTAAATCATCAGAAAATCGTGTCTTCCTAATTACAGCATTGAAGTACCATACACGTCAGAAGCACTGAAAAAACAACTACATCTGGTATTTGCTACCTTTTCTGCACTATTGGTGCTTTTGACTTTTATTTTCCGTGGATAGTCTAGTTTCGTCCGTTTTGCATTTCCGCATACCCTGAAAACAATGTTTATTAATTAAATGAGAAAGAACTTGAAGAAAGTTCATCATGGCTTCTTTGTTGAAGTGAAACGCTTTAACTTCAGAAGTAGCTTCTTACTGGGGCACAGTTAACTCAGGATGCTCATATATGTAGCTATAATAACCTCTTTACCTATAATTCGATTGTTAAATTAATTTATTGTCACATTTGCATCTGGCAAGTCTGCTCAGTAACATCCAAAGATCTCAATTTGAACTGTGTGGCCCATCACGTCGTACTTGGGGTTCTAGTAAGTAAAAGTCTCATTTTTGGTCCTATTAAAAAGTTTCAAATGTCCTCTCCATACTCTTTTGCCAGCTCACATGTCTTACAACTGCGTGTTTAATTAAAGTAATGCAGCTTACAATATTTGAAAACTATAATTATAGATTTAAGGTAATCTGTTTCTTACGTGTTTAAACAAAATAAAAAAAACAAAATGTGCGAAATTCAAACTTCTCGAAATATAATCCATAAATAGGCCGCATGTATTTATTTTATTACAACTGGCAATACTTCTAGTTATACAATGATTAGGATAAATCAGTTGTAAAAACATGTAAACATGAACGTTGTCTTAGAATCTGTGGGTAGATGGTATTAGAAAGTTGGTGGAACAGTTTATAATATGATACCATTATTTTGATGCCTACACAGAGATTAAGGAGATTTTTAATATTTCTGTGCTATGTTATCAGTAAACAAAAGTAGACATATGGTGTATAAATTGACTTCACATAAGTGTAAGAGCACAGATGCTTATCTTCACAAAAAGTATTTCCGTTCTCAGATCACAAAACAAACTTGAACCACCTCACGGCAGATTTCTCAAATGCATGTCGAAATGGTCAAGTACAACATTTATATAAATCAAATACACATTTCATACAACGCGGTACTCTTCATGAAGACAGTTTGCTAGATATGTTAGTGGAGCAATTTAAAAGGCAGTAAATTTTATACAACTCTATGCTAACAGTGAAACTGTAATTGATTATCAACGTAGCACAGGACACAATACAACAAAAAGAGAAAAGGAATTTTTGAAATTTCTGCCGCAACCTGAAGATTATTACTGACATGAAGCAGATAACTCACTATACCATACTAGCATTGCTGGTGTTGAAGATGATGTGGAGCAGCGGACGGAAACTGCAATTTATAACATACATCACATCTAGTGGTTGGTTCTACTCGAAAACCCAGACGAGAGATATTAACTAAAACACACCAATAATAGTACCATAGGCGTATTGCCGCCATGTTGTATACCTGTTTCCAGTAAGGTACAACTCAGAGGTCTTCGTTAATTACTAGTTCTTTGATAAAGAATGTATTACATAATTCACATACCTAACTGCAGTAACTCGTGTTACACTGATGGGATGCCACACTCTTGTTTGTAAGGACAGACAGTTGATCTTACTGCTAAAGGTTTTCGGAAAATTCACTGTGTCCAAAATTAAAGGAACCAACCGTTTTCCCCGTATTGTGTGTAATTCAGGATAAAATTATACAAACTGCCAACAACATGTTATTACCATCTTAATATGCACGGAAGATGGCAATCCGGTCAACGGACATCCATACCAACGATGACAGGGCATCTATGAAACGTGGCAGTGTCTGCCGGGTATCCTACCAGATTTTCTGCGGCGGAAGCTATTAGAAAGAGCGGAAACAGGACAGACGCAAACTGATGGGGCCCCATACTTTGTGTGAATCGTTCGGCTGTCTGTTGTATCTCGGATGAGGCGAGAGTTTATAGAGACAGATACCGTATCCCAAAGACCAGGCCAGGACCGACCACGTGTGACTTCAGAAGAGAGGACCGCCATTACGCCGTAAGGGAACGACACTACGGCTCTCGTATTCCACGGCAACTGGCATGTTAGTTCGCAGCATCCAATGGACGTGTTGTATCGAGGCAAACGGGGTGCAGAAGACCTTTATTGTCAGAGCTGCAGTGTGTATATCTCTGCCCCCCTTCTAACAACCGTGTACCGCAAGTCTCTAGAGGAACGGAAGGTTCCAAATGATTGGAAAAGAGGACAAGTAGTTCCAGTTTTCAAGAAGGATCGTCGAGCAGATGCGCAAAACTATAGGCCCATATCTCCGACATCGATCTGTTGTAGAATTTTAGAACATGTTTTTTGCTCCCCAGCATGTCATTTTTGGAAACCCAGAATCTACTCTGGAGGTATCGACATGGATTCCGGAAACAGCGATCGTGTGAGACCCAACTCGCTTTATTTGTTCATGAGACCCAGAAAATATTAGATACAGGCTCCCAGGTAGATGCTATATTTCTTGACTTCCGGAAGGCGTTCGATACAGTTCCGCACTGTCGCCTGATAAACAAAGTAAGAGCCTACGGAATATCAGAGCAGCTGTGTGGCTGGATTGAAGAGTTTTTAGCAAACAGAACACAGCATGTGGTTATCAATGGAGAGACGTCTACAGACGTTAAAGTAACCTCTAGCGTGCCACAGGGGAGTGTTATAAGACCATTGCTTTTCACAATATATATAAATGACCTAGTAGATAGTGTCGGAAGTCCCATGCGGCTTTTCGCGGATGATGCTCTAGTATACAGAGAAGTTGCAGCATTAGAAAATTGTAGCGAAATGCAGGAAGATCTGCAGCGGATAGGCACTTGGTGCAGGGAGTGGCAACTGACCCTTAACATAGACAAATGTAATGTATTGCGAATACATAGAAAGAAGGATCATTTATTGTATGATTACATGATAGCGGAACCAACACTGGTAGCAGTTACTTCTGTAAAATATCTGGGAGTATGCGTGCGGAACTATTTTAAGTGGAATGATCATATAAAATTAATTGTTGGTAAGAAGGGTACCAGGTTGAGATTCATTGGGAGAGTCCTTAGAAAATGTAGTCCATCAACAAAGGAGGTGGCTTACAAAACACTCGTTCGACCTATACTTGAGTATGGCTCATCAGTGTGGGATCCGTACCAGATCGGGTTGACGGAGGAGATAGAGATGATTCAAAGAAGAGCGGCGCGTCTCGTCACAGGGTTATTTGATAACCGTGTTAGCGTTACGGAGATGTGTAACAAACTCAAGTGGCAGACTCTGCAAGAGAGGCGCTCTGCATCGCGGTGTAGCTTGATCGCCAGGTTTCGAGAGGGTGCGTTTCTGAATGAGGTATCGAATATATTGCTTCCCCCTACTTATACCTCCCGAGGAGATCACGAATGTAAAATTAGAGAGATTAGAGCGCGCACGGAGGCTTTCAGACAGTCGTTCTTCCCGCGAACCATACGCGACTGGAACAGGAAAGGGAGGTAATGACAGTGGCACGTAAAGTGCCCTCCGCCACACACCGTTGGGTGGATTGCGGAGTATAAATGTAGATGTAGATGTAGACGCGTCTTCATACAAGGGAACGTCTAGAGTGGAGTCATCAACGTGGCACCTGGGCGGTCAAACAATGGGCCAATGTAGTTTTCACTGATTAACCCCGATTCCTTCTGGAGAGTGATTCTCGATGGATTCACATCTGGGATGAACGACGAACACCATTTCCGGACACAAAGATTGTGAAAAGAGATCGGTATCGAGGAATATCCCTAATGGTATGGGCAGGGATTTAGTTTACCACTCGAACCACTATTCATGAAATTTTACGGGTCACTCAGCAAGGTTTAATTGCTGTCAGGTACCGTGACGACATCTTGTGGCCTCAACTGCGCTACTTGCGAGGTGATGTCGGGCCAGAGTTGGTAGTGCTAGACGGTAACGCTGTACATTGTAGAGCACGGGTGATTGATGTTTTCTAGGAAACGGAAGATACTGCACGCATGGCGTGGCCTGCCAGCTCTCCCGATCTGAATCCCACAGAGCATGTCTGGAATGCACTAGGGAGAGTGCTTGTATCACGTCAGCATCCATCAATTACTCTCAGAGACTGCGAGCAGCTCTGCAGAAAGAATGGGCGTCATTGACTCAACATGAGACTGATGACATCATTCACGTCACGCCCCGTCGTTGTCAGGCCTGTACTGTTGCCAGGGTATTTACACCCAGTACTGAGCACATTAAGCAGTTCTCGGAATGTGTGTGAAAATCAGTGAAGTAGGAAAAAACGAAGAAAACTTTTGTCTACGACTATGCATGTTGGAGTTGTTTACGTTCTGAATGGTTTGTACTTGACTATCACCAGTTTATGCAATTTTGTAGCAATGTAACCTTTGCAGAACTTCCGTTTGTTGCTTTACTGCAACTGTCAATTGTGCTGCGACTTAAGTTATCCCGATAAAACACGTCGTGTATAATTAGAACATAAGTAGTTTTCAGAATCATTCTCTCCATCTGGCACAGGTTATAGTTTCTCAGTATTAGGATACTTGGATACTGGTAGTGAAACACGTAAAAACTAAAAATAAAACCTAAGCTGTATGGCTGTATTATTTTTCCAGACATCCTTTAATGGCCTGCCCTAATCATCTTATCAACTCTGCTAAAACAAATACACTGGCACCAAAACTTTCCGTCCTACGAGCCACAGAAATATCCATGTAAACAGTAAGCTGGTCATTCGCAATGCCGGAGAAAACGGTAGTGTTGAACGTACATCAGCTTATAATACGATAACGGATTTCGTAAGACAAATGTCATCAGAGAGAATAGTGTAGTCGGAAGTGTCCCAGGGAAGTGTGATAGGACAGCTGTTACTTTCTTTATGCATAAATGATTTGGCTGACAGTGGGGGCAGCAATCTGCGGTCGTTCGCTGATGTGTACAGGAAAGTGTCGAACACGAGAGACTGTAGAATTATAATAGACGACTTAGAAAAAACTTCTAATTGGTGTGACGATTGACCACTGGCTCGAAATGGAGAAAAACGTAAGTTAATGCCGATGAGTAGGAAAACCAGGCCTGTAATATTCATATGTAGCATTATTAGTGCCCTGCTTCAGAGAACCACATCGTTTAAATATCAGAGCGTAACGTTGCAAAGCAATATGAAACGCAACGAGAGGATGAGGATTGTGGTAGGGAAAGCATATTCTCGACTTTAGTTTATTGGGAGAATTGTTGGTAAGTATTGTTCATTTGAAGAAGACCGCATGTGGACACTAGGGTGACTTACTCATGAATACCGCTCGGGTTTTTGAGATCCACACCAGGTCGGATTAAAGGAAAATATCAAAGCAGCTATAAGGCGGGCTCCTAGTTTTATTATCGGGAGGTTCGAGCAACACGCAAGTGTTACGGAGTCGATTCCGGAACCGAAACGGAAATCGCTGGAGGGAAGGCGGCTTTCTTTTCAAGGTACGCTATTGAGAAAATTTAGAAAATTGCCATTAGAAGCAAAATACAGAAAGCTGAACTATCATCCTGCCTCAACAGGCATTTCTCGGAAGGAACAAAAGAAGATACTCGAGAATTTAGGGCTCATGTGAGGCATATAGATAATTGTTTTTCCCTTGCTTGGTCTAGGAATCGAACAGGAAAGAAAGCGACCAGTTGTGGTACAGAGTAGCCTCCGCCAGGCACGGAACGGGGGCTTTCGGAGTACATATGTTTATATAGATGCACGACTTTAATGTAGAGTAATTGTCTTCCAGACAATTTACTATATGCTTTCACCTAATAAATTTGATTCTGCCTTAATCATTTGGAGCTGAAAACGACGTCCGGCTGGAGTGGCCGTGCAGTTCTAGGCGCTACAGTCTGGAACCGAGCGACCGCTACGGTCGCAGGATCGAATCCTGCCTCGGGCATGGATGTGTGTGGTGTCCTTAGGTTAGTTATGTTTAAGTACTTCTAAGTTCTTGGGGACTGATGACCTAAGATGTTAAGTCCCATAGTGCTCAGAGCCATTTTTTTTTTTCAAAATGAAGACGACGACGTTTTAAACTGTTTTCTAATAGACCATGTAAACTTATGTCAGGTCCCCACTAACAAAACTAAGAACAATATCGTGGTACAGGCTACTGTTTAATGAATGAATGTGAGCTGCACCTGTAACGTTGTGGTGTAGTGCAACGTGTACTCTTCAGAACAGTCTCTACTTCACTGCGTCGATCTTTCCAAATTGTCACTTACTATCACGGGGTCTATATCCCACAAAATACTTTCACACTCCAATGTAGAATCACATATTGCAATGTTACATCCCGAAAAATGTGACTGTGCTATTTTCTTCGACTTATACGAATTATAGGTTGCCTATTGTATGTTGTTGTGTTGTTGTGGTCTTCAGTCCTGAGACTGGTTTGATGCAGCTCTCCATGCTACTCTATACTGTGCAAGCTTCTTCATCTCCCAGTACCTACTGCAACCTACATCCTTCTGAATCTGCTTAGTGTATTCATCTCTTGGTCTCTCTCTACGATTTTTACCCTCCACGCTGCCCTCCAATGCTAAATTTGTGATTCCTTGATGCCTTAGAACATGTCCTACCAACCGGTCCCTTCTTCTGGTCAAGTTGTGCCACAAACATCTCTTCTCCCCAATCCGATTCAATACTTCCTCATTAGTTATGTGATCTACCCATCTAATCTTCAGCATTCTTCTGTAGCACCACATTTCGAAAGCTTGTATTCTCCTCCTGTCCGAACTATTTATCGTCCATGTTTCACTTCTATACATGGCTACACTCCATACAAATACTTTCAGAAACGACATCCTGACACTTAAATCTATACTCGATGTTAACAAATTTTTCTTCTTCAGAAACGATTTCCTTGCCATTGCCAGGCTACATTTTATATCCTCTCTACTTCGACCTTCATCAGTTATTTTACTTCCTAAATAGCAAAACTCCTTTACTACCTTAAGTGCCTCATTTCCTAATCTAGTTCCCTCAGCATCACCCGATTTAATTTGACTACATTCCATTATCCTCGTTTTGCTTTTGTTGATGTTCATCTTATATCCTCCTTTCAAAACACTGTCCATTCCGTTCAACATCTCTTCCAAGTCCTTTGCTGTCTCTGACAGAATTACAATGTCATCGGCGAACCTCAAAGTTTTTACTTCTTCTCCATGAATTTTAATACCTACTCCGAATTTTTCTGTTGTTTCCTTGACTGCTTGCTCAATATACAGATTGAATAACATCGGAGAGAGGCTACAACCCTGCCTCACTCCTTTCCCAACGACTGCTTCCCTTTCATGCCCCTCGACTCTTATAACTGCAATCTGATTTCAGTACAAATTGTAAATAGCCTTTCGTTCCCTGTATTTTACCCCTGCCACCTTCAGAATTTGAAAGAGAGCATTCCAGTTAACGTTGTCAAAAGCTTTCTCTAAGTCTACAAATGCTAGAAACGTAGGTTTGCCTTTTCTTAATCTTTCTTCTAAGATAAGGTGTAAGGTTAGTATTGCCTCACGTGATCCGACATTTCTACGGAATCCAAACTGATCTTCCCCGAGGTCCGCTTCTACCAGTTTTTCCATTCGTCTGTAAAGAATTCGCGTTAGTATTTTGCAGCTGTGACTTATTAAACTGATAGTTCGGTAATTTTCACATCTGTCAACGCCTGCTTTCTTTGGGATTGGAATTATTATATTCTTCTTGAAGTCTGAGAGTATTTCGCCTGTCTCATACATCTGGCTCACCAGATGGTAGAGTTTTCTCATGACTGTATCTCCCAAGGCCATCAGTAGTTCTAATGGAATGTTGTCTACTCCCGGGGCCTTGTTTCGACTCAGATGTTTCAGTGCTCTGTCAAACTCTTCACGCAGTATCTTATCTCCCATTTCGTCTTCATCTACATCCTCTTCCATTTCCATAATATTGTCCTCAAGTACATTGCCCTTGTATAAACCCTCTTTATACTCCTTCCACCTTTCTGTCTTCCCTTCTTTGCTTAAAACTGGGTTGCCATCTGAGCTCTTGATATTCATACAAGTGGTTCTCTTCTCTCCAAAGGTCTCTTTAATTTTCCTGTAGGCAGTATCTATCTTACCCCTAGTGAGACAAGCCTCTACATCCTTACATTTGTCCTCTAGCCCTCCCTGCTTAGCCATTTTGCACTTCCTGTCGATATCATTTTTGAGACGTTGGTATTCCTTTTTGCCTGCTTCATTTACTACATTTTTGTATTTTCTCATCAATTAAATTCAATATTTCTTCTGTTACACAAGGATTTCTATTAGTCCTCGTCTTTTTACCAACTTGATCGTCTGCTCCCTTCACTACTTCATCCCTCAGAGCTACCCATTCTTCTTCTACTGTATTTCTTTCTACAATTTCTGTCAATTGTTCCCCTATGCTCTCCTTGAAACTCTCTACAACCTCTGGTTCTTTCAGGTTATCCAGGTCCCATCTCCTTAAATTCCCAACTTTTTGCAGTTTCTTCAGTTTCAATCTGCAGTTCATAACCAATAGATTGTGGTCAGAATCCACATCTGCCCCAGGAAATGTCTTACAATTTAAAACCTCGTTCCTAAATCTCTGTCTTACCATTATATAATCTATCTGATACCATTTAGTATCTCCAGGAATCTTCCAGGTATACAACCTTCTTTTATGATTCTTGAACCAAGTGTTAGTTACGATTAAGTTATGCTCTGTGCAAAATTCTACAAGGCGGCTTCCTCTTTCATTTCTTCCCCCCAATCCATATTCACCTACTATGTTTCCTTCTCTCCCTTTTCCTACTGACGAATTCCAGTCACCCATGACTATTAAATTATCGTCTCCCTTCCTATTGTAATGGTTCTTTATTTACGTGACCACTACCGCACTCGAACCTCCACCAGTTCTCGATACCAGTAACATCGTACTACTTTTCTGCGAAGTAACAGACATATTTTTTGATAATATTCACATTTGGTTTTATTTCTGTATAGGTACTCCGATGTATCAATATATTACACTGATATGGTTCTTCTGTGTATTTATTTCCGTGAGACTGTCATAATCTTTGACTTAATTGTAACCGTTTTGGCGCGAATGCACACAGATCAATCTTTGTTCACTTTGCAGAAGTTAAATTGTTATTTCGCTTTGTAAAAGAAAGTCAAGTCTTGTGTATGGTTAAAGTGGAAATTAAATATATGTGGATTGATACAAAACTGTTTTCTTGATGATGTGACAATTTAGAAGAAGTGTATGTGCATTTACAAGAGGTTTAATATAAATGTGGATCGTGAACACCAATTCAAAAATTTTTTACTACCATATCACTGTTCTGATCTGGGATTGTTTGAACATTAAGAATTTCCTGAAAAACGCATTTGTTAGGTCTTCAAATATTGCTAAAATACAGATTTGGACCTTCTAGCAGTCAAAGTGGGTCGGCCGGTGTAGCCGAGCGTTTCTAGGTGCTTCAGTCTGGCACCGCGCGATCGCTATGGTCGCAGGTTCGAATCCTGCCTCGGGCATGGATGACTGTGATGTTCTTAGGTTAGTTAGGTTTAAGTAGTTCTAAGTTGTAGGGGACTGATGACCGCAGATGTTAAGTCTCATAGTGCTCAGAGCCATTTGAACCATTTTTAGTCAAAGTAGAATCAACCTAGAATCAACTAGATGAGCCATAACAACTTCGACGAAGTCTACGTGGAAATCCATTCAATATAAATGCCAAACGTAATGACTTTTTTACAGTGAGTTCATTATTTCCAATCTGACGATACCATCCACAGTCAATAACTTTGTTTTTGCCTGATAAAGCGAACATATGCTGCGTGAGCAACATTATTAACCTGATTTCAAATCGACTTTGCAAGTGGTGGTATTGTTAGACTATGCAAGTTACGTGTTCAGTACAAATTCTCCGTCTCCGTAGCGTATCGGTAGCGTTACGGCCTACTACGCAGGGGGGCCGGGATCGATTCCCGGCAGGGGACTGCGTCTTGTGTGTCCTTCATCATCATTTTCTTCATCATTGACTCGCAAGTCGCCGGTGTGGCGTCACCTAAAAAGGACTTGAAACATAGCGGCCGAACTCCCCCGAATGGGGCCTCCCAGCCAACAATGCCATACGATCATTTACAATTTCTTTCGAGTACAAATTCTTTTGTTATTTAACTCCATTTGATTGATTGCCATTAATTCCGTAATGGTTGGCCCCTTCATCTTATGTGAGCTAGCACAGGGTGAGAATGTGAAAATATTTGGTTGTCATCTCTATCAGATGACGTAATAAGACTGTTGATTTTTTTCAGTACACAGACAACGAACGATGACTTTTAATGTAGCTCTGTAATACATTCTGTTCGTCTCTGGTCTCTGCCCCCACAGTCAGACTGAAAGTAGATGATTTAAAACTTAATTTACTTTACTTCCAACTAACTGTGTAAAAATCTTTATACCACATTCCAATAAGGGCACCTTTGGGATTAGGAGCATAGGTACTGCTTTGGAAATGTTTATCAGTGTACCATTTTCAAACCAGCGGTATGATTACACACGTATCACTACTGTCAATTCAAACGCTTTCTAATGCATACAGTGAGTTGATTACGATTTACACTCATGTTAAAAAAAAAAAAAAACCAAACGCACTGAACGACTGGAGACAGGACGTTCATATTCGCAGTACATGTACATTACTTCGTTCTGCAGTAAGGATTAGCATTTCAGTCACCACCGTTCAGAATGTGTTCTGTTACCTAGTAGGCACAGTGTCTGCCACGGGCCCAGATAACTTTTTCCATGCCTGATGGTTCGCACTGAATCGCAGCACTGAACCCCTCGTTTCACCAAATCCGACACATAATCGACTGATCTAGTGATCTGGCGGGCCAGGACAAAAGCCTGACATCGTGTAACACCAAGAAGGCACTTGCGTGTGCACTAACATGGCCGTGCATAGGCCTGGTGAAAAATGGTGTCTGGGAAGTTATGCAGAAGGGGTATGGCTACAGGTTACAGAAGGTCATTCACATAGGTCACACTGGTCACAGTACCGAGGACATTCACCAACTGTGGTCTGTGGTTGTACTCAATAGTACCCCATGCCATAAGGCCTTGAGTTGGCGCAGTACGTGTGCGAATGCAGCACAATGCTGCCGCTCTCCCGATCTGTGGCGAACAAAAATGTGGCCATTATTTTGAAAGAAACAAGACCTGGATTCGTCCAAAAACAGTATCTGATGCTATTTCTTCCCTAAATGACGTCGTTACATACACAATTGCCGTCCAGCGTGTTTCTACACATTGCTCAAACGTAGGCAGAGAAGTGGACGACGCGCACATTGGCCGTGCAGTATTAAACAGCGGACTGTCACACCTCATAGTGTACGATGTGTTACACTGTTGCGCAGATACTAGGAGGACATAAACATTTCCTACAATGCCATTCTGATGAGGCGTCATTCTTCTCTGGGTTGTGCAACCTGACCCATCTGGTCGTGTTGTAAGGCCTTCCGTGAACCATTCTGCACACAGCCGTTGCGCTGCCAAATTACTTCGTCCCACACAAGCAGCAATTTCCTGGATGGATGCATCACAGTCTCTCATGTTACTAATGCGGACCCTTTCCAACTCACTGATTTGACAGTACGATTCGCGCATACGTCTGTGAGGCAAGTCTATTAAAGTGACACTGAATCATTACCTTCGGTTTACAGAGACAACGATAATCGGAAGCACATTATACCGGTAGGTGGTCTTGCTCCGCGATATCAACGATGTTGACCA
Source organism: Schistocerca piceifrons (assembly GCF_021461385.2). Classification (NCBI taxonomy): domain Eukaryota; kingdom Metazoa; phylum Arthropoda; class Insecta; order Orthoptera; family Acrididae; genus Schistocerca; species Schistocerca piceifrons. The sequence goes on from NC_060140.1 coordinate 158,656,501, forward strand.
TGAAATCGCTGGCCTACTTGTTTCAAATACTAACCTTTTCTTCAGAACATACTAAATTACAGCTCCTATGCATATGAAAGTCATCTCCCTAATCGTTCAAGACGTTCTGCTATTCTCTGAACGTCAGTGTAGTATAGACACATTCTAAAATGAACTTCTTTGTACATATTCCAGAGGATGTACGAAACTTAATTACGTTTAATTGTATCCACAATACCTTTAAGTTGCTTTATTTACCACCAGTATAATGTATAATGCCATGTATTAAAAATTCAAGTCACGTATTAAAATAGAGATTGACTTAATCGTGGCCAGATGGAGACTGTTTTACGACGTTAATAACATTCATTTCACAATATTAATTTTTGTCACTGCACAGTGATAACTGATCCGGTAGGAAGAATGTGAGGTGAGTGGTGAGGTGCTGGGCACATTAAATCCAAAAACATAGTCTAATATCTTATATTAAACGTACACTTGACGCAAAGCATTACAGCATTAATCGCGACGGAAAATTGAATTTGGAAGCAATTATTATGTACTTGGTTAGGTAAAAGATGCTAAGGAATAGATTGAGGAAAACAACTTTTCTCCAAAAATCACCGTCATACATTTGTGTATTTAAATCGACTGGCCTTTAATAAGTTGTAAATACAATACCATCACATTTACTCATATTCAGGTACACGATAGTACAAAAAAAGCCGGCATAAGGCAGCCACACCGCTGTTTCCACGGTCCCACGGCCAGCAGCAAAGGTATGAATACAATAAAATAAGAAAAAATGTTTAAATATTGAATTAAGCGGTACTCAAGTTCTAGTCAAGTCTCACAAGTAACGATTAATTGCTATAATGGTCAGATGCCCATTTCGCAACCATAAGGAAATATCTTCAGGACAAACATCATTGTAAAGACAAATCTTGAATGTACCTACTTGAAGTAAGCTTGAATGGGCCTGACCGGTAACGTGACGCAATTTGCTTCAAGCAGTCGGTGCGGCAGACAGATAGTAGTGCATAATAATCACTTATAATAACGGCTAAGGAAACTTTACATATGAGGGACACCAGTAATCAATATGGTGTATTCAGTTACACTATTTAAAAGGCACAGTATAGAATTTTATTTTTCGGGTGCATCAACTAAACGAGGATCATAGCACTGTTTACCTCAAGCAGAATGATTTCAGAGGCAATTTTAAGTCGCGTAACAGGCTATTCACAGTAACAGCCATCTGACAGTTTGAAGTTTGAGGAATGTAAGTGATCCAATTTCGTAACAACAGAACTGGCAGCAGTCATAAAGTGATGCAAATAAACCTATCAGTAAGATTTCTGTACAACACAAGATTAAGGTATTTGAAGAGTTATTTACAGTCGACAACCTTTGAAATGTAATTGTCACAACAGTATGTGAACAAGTCAGGTGGAGGGAAACGAGCCTTAATGCAAACAAGTAATGACTTACTTACAGTCCCTGAGGGTCACACAGTTTACTCACATGCATCAGCTAATAATTACCTTAATACCTGCCTTAGGACAAACCTAAATTTACAAGATTAAACGGTAGTAAGTGGTAGAAAAAGAATTCACCTTTCGAGATAACGGCAGCCTCAACAGATAAATACCCACAAACGTACAGACTGCAAGACTATTGCTTTAAGATCTCCATAGTACCGTAAATTACATACATGAAGAAAGCAACTCATTGATATTCGAAACTGACTGTACCAGATGTATAGTCCCCACACAAATACGCAAAAAATTTAACCGCTAGCTACAATTACAAGCATATTATGAAAGCAAAACGGTTCAATAAACCTTGAAACGCTACAAAGGGCTCCGTAATTTCTGTATTATATGTACACAGTTATTGCACCAGATAAAGAGGATACTGAACCATTACAGGCCGACTAAATTCAGAATTCTACAATTCGCCAAAAGTGCATTTGAAGCGAATCGACGGTGCGGTCGCTCAACGGACTTCAATGCAAACTTGAGATTCACAACTGATAGCGCATTTCCCAGTGTCAGCTGCTACTGCCATCGGCACGTCAGAGGCGGACATACAAACATACGTAGCCACGGTCTTGCATTCGCGATCATACGCCGACTCAGCTGTTTACACTCACAGAGAACTTCCGATCCAAATACAACTATCCTCTCTCGGCCTGCGCAGACGAACTTTCCTTTATCACTAACGGTACTGTCCTTTCGCGACCGGCCATCCACCACAGATAATCCAGCGTGCCGCTCTACCGATTCTAACCTACAAGGACATCGATATAGTTGATTCTCGTTTCAGTAACTATTTCTAGGAAGAAATTCGTTTAATTCATTACATTACATATCGTGAACGTTCATTGGTATACATGACGTAAGAGGCGAAATCCAACGCAGTACGGCATATATTCGGTGTCACTACAATATGTTATTTCACACAAGGAAACTGCTGAAGATGTGTTAACATATGATAACGAAGCACCTTGTATATATTTAGACATATGACTTCAAATCACACCTAAGTTCAGAAATCGAGTCATGGTTCGCAAGGAGTGGGGATATTAAAAGAAGAAGTTAAATGGTGTGAATATGTAGAGGCATCAGAAGATCTGTTACTGATATGTGATGAACACAGGTATTCACAATATAATGACGGGACATAATAAATAGTATTACTCAAAAATTACTTGAAGAATCTGTCAAACGTTGCAGAACGTATCCTGACAGCTTCTAAACGTTTCTTCCATAGAACATAATCTGGGGTAATTCGATTTGGTAACTCCTAATTTGAGAATGCTTAGGCCTTGTAAGAGTTTTACGTACAACATAAAAGTGCTGTAATCAATTGTGAAATGGTATCTCTACTGCGAATCCAGGCTGTCGAGGATGATGATGGCCGTCACATTCAGCAACCTTTGTAACCGTGAACGTAAAATTGGTACTCAAAAAACAAATTTTAAAGTTCTATTTTCCTACGATCACACATTTGTCATGGGGTAACGGGTCCTAAATTAGTGAAAATTTAATTATAACCACTTGAACATCGTTAGAGAATTTTCTGAGCCCTTGTGAGAAATTATCCCGTTTTACCTATTTCCATTGTTGCAAAAAGATTTTACATAGCGTCGACGACGTTGTACAAGATTACGGTATACTACAGAAAGAACCTTTTACAATTGTGTTAGTTGTAATAAAGCGCACGGCGTGTATACTTCAACATATTTTTAAAAGCTTTAGTTAATACTAAGAAGATCAAATGACCAGACTGGATTTCTCTCCGGAGCTCAAACGCTAGCAGCTGGTGATTCTAACTCGGCAGTTACAAGTGATTTAAGAGGCCAAAGTTAATAAGTTACAGGGCGCCCCCTTTTTATTTTATTGGTGGTGGCATCGCGTGCGTTACGGCAATCGATAGTCGCTTATTTCCGCATCCTGAGGGGATAATTCTTCTGTAGAAAGTCAGTGCCATTTCCATTCTTCAGTTAGACTCCACCTTATACCATCGTCATATGTCTACTGCGGGGGGGGGGGGGGGGGGGGGAGGGGAGACCCAGGACGTATATCACATCTACTTCGGCTGCCCTCGAAACAGAAGTAAATCTGACTAGCTGATCACAGAGCTCGCCCGCATGCAGCAACCACTTCCTTCTCTTGAGTTGACCATGTTGTTCACAAAGGATGTTGTTGTTGTGGTCTTCAGCGAGACGACTGGTTTCATGCAACTCTCTACGCTACACCATCCTGTGCAAGCCTTTCCACCTCCGAATGACTACAGAAAGCTACATCCATTTGAACCTGCTTTCTATATTCATCTCTTGCTCTCTCTCGTTCTCTCTCTCTCTCTACGGCTTCCAACACACCCCAACCCATAATTCCCCTCAAATTCAAAACTTGCAATGCCTTGGTCTCTCAGAATGTGTCCTATTAACTGATCCCTTCCTTTAGTCAAGTAGTGCCACTAATTTGGTTTCTCCCCAATTCTATTCATCACCTCCTCACTGAGTATGTGATATAACCATTTAATCTGTAATGTTCTTCTGTAGTACGACATTACACAAGCGTCTATTCACTTACCCTATTCACTTTTTATCGTCTGTGATTCCCTTCCATTCATGGCTACACCCCAACAACCACTTTCAGAAAATGCTTACCAAAACTTAAGTCTACATTCGAGTTCAACAAAGAGCTGTCACGCCAGCAGGCGTCTAACAGTAAATACACAGGGTCTTTAGCAGGGCGTCTAGCAGTAGATAAACAATGAATCTGGCGTATGCGTGCAACGTGCCTTTCGTAAACATTTCGAGATTCAGCCATGATATTCAGGTCTTGCTTATGGAACAACAGTCCGAACTACCGAAACGTCGAACATTCGAGTAGCGGTGTTCAGGCAAGAGATCGCCGTTCGTCACGAAAACATGCCTAAAGCTGGCAACAGTTAAAATATCGAATTTACGATAATACACACATCCAAAACCTCACATTGCATGTTGTGCCACCATACAGCGTGAACTTCAGAGGCGGTGTTCCAGATTACTGTACACACCAGTTGAACGCCTCTTGCATTGATGCATGCCTGTATTCGTCGTGGCATAAGTTCATCAAGGCACTGTTGACCAGATTGTACCACTCCTCGACAGCGATTCGGCGTATATCCCTCAGAGTGGTTGGTGGGTCATGTCGTCATAAACAGCCCTTTTCAATCTATCCCAGGCATGTTCTACAAGGTTCATGACTGGAGAACATGCTGGCTACTCTAGTCGAGGAACGTCCTGATCTCGAAGGAAGTCATTCATAAGGTGTGCACGACGGTGGCGTGACGTGTCGTTCGTGAAGACGAATGCCTCGCCGATAAGCTGCCGATAGCGTTCCACTATCGGTCGGAGGATGGCATTCACGTATCGTACAGCCCTTACGACGCCTTCCATGACCACCAGTGGCGTACCGTCGGCCCCACATAGTGCCATCCCAAAACAGCAGGGAACCTCCACTTTGCTGCACTCGCTGGAGAGTGTGTCTAAGGCGTTCAGCCTGAGCGGGTTGTCTCCAAGAACGTCTCCGACAATGGTCTGGTTGAAGGCGTATGCGACACTCATCGGTGAAAAGAAAGTGATGCCAATCCTGAGCGGTCCATTTGGCATGTTGTTGGGCCCATCTGTACCGCGCTGCATGGTGTCGTGGTTACAAACATGGACCTCACCATGGACGTCGGGAGTGAAGTTGAGCAACATGCAGCCTATTGCGCACAGTTTGAATCGTAACACGACGTCCTGTGGCAGCATGAAAAGCATTATTCTAGTTGGTGTCGTTGCTGACAGGGTACCTCCGAGTCATAATCCGTAGGTAGCGGTCATCCACTGCAGCAGTAGCCCTTAAGTGGCCTGAGTGAGGCATGTCATTAACAGTTCCTGTCTATCTGTGACTCCTCCTTGTCCGAAGAACATCACTTTGGTTCACTCCGAGTCGCCAGGACACTTCCGTTGTTGAGAGCCCTTCCTGGCACAAAGTAACAATTTGGGCACGATCAAACTGCTGGACTGACCGTCTAGGAATGGTTGAAGTACAGATAACTCGAAACGTGTACCTCCTTCCTGGTGGAATGACTGTAACCGAACGGCTGTCGGACCCCGTCTATCTAATAGACGCTGCACACCACGGTTGTTTCCATCTTCGGGTTGATTTAGTGACATCTCTGAACAGTGAAAGGGACTGTGGCTGTCATACAATATACACAGTCAAAGTCTATCTTCAGGAGTTCTGGGAACCGAAGTGATGAAAACTTATGTTTGTGTTTCCTGAAGTCCTCCAGCAGAAGCTGGGTAAAACGCCTCGATTATGGTGTAGTCGTGAATGTTCGTCATATGCCAGATATAGTATTTCATAAATAAAGAATTGTTGTGACTTGTGTAAAATATTCAGTTTTCTTTTGCTATTATTTCGTTTGTTATTCAAATATAAATTCGTCAAAACATTTTGGAACACACCGTACCTGGCTAAAGGTGGGATAGAAGATTTTATTTTTTTAAACGCATTATGCTTAGAAACACTGAAAAACCTAGTATCTCCAATAAAATTTTGCTGGCTAAACTTTCTGCAGTCAAATAGGTTGAGGATTTGAGAATTATTTCAGTTATTTTTGGGTCTAGGTTTCTAGTGACTGTAGCACTTTGGCATCTATTTCCTTTTTTAAGTGCACAGCATTCTCTACAAATATGATTACTGTAACTTTTCCCTGTACCAGTTCAAGGGGAGCTACTATTCATGAAAAATAACAGTGTTTCCCATTTTCTGCAGAATCGCGAAGTACTTAGTTTCTGAGCACTTTTATTTCAGTTTAAGTTTATGTAGTAGAAATACATAATGTATTAGGTAATATGTTTGAAATGAAGATGATACTTTGCTGTATTGAACTACTCGATGTGCAGTTGGGCGATTCTTGCGCTCCATCCATCATAATTCGCCCTTCACTAAAGGTGAAGCGGCAGGATATTTCAGCCTTGAAGCATGCATATTTAAAATCTACCTCATTCAGTCACTGTGTTAACCGAGAGCGTACTGAAATGTTGTGCGCTCGAATTATTTATGAGAAAAAGCTTAAAGCTTTCTAAATAAAACTAATGATATTAACATTCCATTCGTTTATTCTTCTTGGCTACATATTTATTTCTCAAAATATTCACGGCAGCAACGAAAACATTTTACCCAACTAGAGACCAGCTTGTTGAAAGCGTCACTATAGAATGTCTGACTTTGTTGACGCAGCCACAACCTCACGTCTGCTTAAGCCGCTTCGTCCTCGAAAGAGTTCTTTAGAAAACAGACAAAAATCGGATGGGACCAAGTCGGACGTGTGGAGAACGATCGATGACAGTGAACCGAAGAAGTCGGATTGATGCAGATGTCGCAACATTCGTGTGTGGTCTGGCATTGTTAGGCGAAGGTAGAGGATGCTCCGTGTCTGGACGAACTTTTTGCATTGGAAACTTAATTACAAAACGCTGTTTCTCATTTAGCGACGTAGTTGCTTCTCGCAATGCAGTGTTGTACCCCACAGTTGGGAATCCTCTAACAGCAGAGGGCGGCAGATATATAGAAGTGATGAGTAGCGATGTGGAATACTAATTACGGTTAGCACACAAAAAAATACGGAAGCAATATTTTCCAGGAAGCATGGTACCACGTAACCAGCAACAGAAACCTGAAGTTATTAGCTGAGGTAGGTAAATCTAAACTGGTAGTAAATAATACTTGCATAATGAATCCATCCAATAAAATTGAAATATAAGTCGCTTTATTACTAATAAAAAGGACCTTAGCATTACATTATAGTTATCATTAACAGTTCTGGATTCGTAATACTTCTGACAGTGTGCTTAAGTCTTTGCCACACTTGAGGTGGCTATCTGAGTCACTGCAGTGTTTTGCTGGGCCAATTTCCTCGGTGTCACCAGAAATGCCTTGTTCAGAAGAATCGGGTTAGGGAGATCGAGTGAGTCCCATATTCACCTTTCTTTCCAACAGTGAGTCAACATTATCCAGTTAATTGGTTTCAACATTTGTTGCCTAAATACGTCCAGTAGAACCTACCTCTAATAATTTCATTAAAAACCTGCTTGCCGCACGGAGTAGAAGCGCGGTCTAGGGCGTCTTGTCACGGTCCGCGCGGCTGCCCCCGTCGGAGGTTCCAGTCCTCCCTCGGGCATGGGTGTGTGTGATGTTAGTTTGAATAGTGTGTAAGCCTAGGGACCGATGATCTAAGCAGTTTGGTCCCATAAGACCTTACCACAAAAAAAGAACTTGCTTCTTCTACACTTTCTCCATACAAAACTTCTCGCAGTGGGGTCCCCTGCAGTTCTAGAAAATGGAAACCAATTAAAATACGGTTTTTGCAGGAGAACGGTCCGCCACAGCAAATATTATATCGTCATGAAATAACGAGAAGAACTTGCTCACTGGCTGGATTTTGATCTTCCAAATTCTGTACACGTTTTGTGGCAGACTTGCCGAGTAACTGGCACCGAGAAACATGTGGCACCTGTGGACTGCGGACACCTCCATTATACAATGCCATAATAAACTGTTCTCCAGCTTTTATTGCACCTCTACGGGAGCATCTGCTATCTTTAACGTTCCAGGTACTGAGTTTAGGTGTTCGTGTTCCTTAAAACACTGTCCAGTGGCGTTAATGTGAACGCCTGAATAACCACCATTTTGCAGAGCGAAATGCTGTGAGACGTGCGAGGTTCTGAAAGATACGGACAGGGATGTGGAGCCATGCCACTCAATGTCGTGGCCAGTAGCACTAGGTTTCTCGCTTCAGGATGCGTGGCACAAATAATCCGATATAGGTGGTCCACTGATTTTTGGTTGGACTTAAATCCAGGGAGACTGGTGGCCAGGGGGTATGGTAAATTCATCCTAGCGTCTCCGAATCACGCATGTATACTGCGACACGTTGCATTGTCCTGCTGCTAAATGGCTAACGCCCCGCGGAAAAACGAAGTGCAAGTAACGGATTGTTGTGCCCTGCGGTCGGCAGGGAAAAGAACTAACAATTTGGACAAACCTTATTATAGCTAAAGAAAAAAAACCCCTTCTGGCCATACACTAAGTTTTAAACGTAAGAACAACAAGAAAATCCACAAATCTTGTGGTGACAAAACCAAATAAGGAAACAGAATAATAGAAGAAAAATGCTGACAAAAATCTACTCTACACAATACAAAATACAACGTGCTACTATAATGCTAGGGCCGGCGTAATTACTGACCGGAGCTGTTCCTACCAGTTGGTAAACACCGCTGGTCAGACGGTCCAGACGGGTTTATAAGGCCAGGTCGGCGGAATGCTACATCGGTCTTATGGGTCCGATTGGTGGGACAATGTCACGTGCTGTCTGGCGATGTGTCTCTCCGCGCTACTGGAAGGGGTGTAGCAACCCATCTCGCGCGTCGGTTCTTCGGGCCCTCGAACAATAAGGGGCCGCTACGGCACGGAGGACATAGTCCCAAAGGACTGATTCTTGTGTTGCTCCACTGTGCCTTCGAGAATGACGAAATCATGCAAGGAACACCACGAAAACATTCCCTGTACGATAATGCTTGCTCCTCCGGCCTCGATCCTTCCTACAATTGATGCAGGATGTTTGAATTCAGATATCCCACGCCATTGGAGCATAAAACGTGAATCATCTGAAAAGGCCAACTGTCACCAATCAGTGGGCCTTAGGATGCGTCACTAGCGTGAAAATTCACTACTCTGTCACCGATAAACAGCAGGCAGAATGATTGTATGACGCAGGTGTCTGTTGCGGAGGAGTAGCAACGTTTGGTGAACAGTCATTGACGAAACACTGTTGGTAGAAATTTGAATTATCTGGGCAATCAGCTGCTCGACAGCGTCTATTATCCCACTCACCCATGGTATTTGGTGCGCCACAGTTGTCTCTGTGTCGGCTTTGGATAGTGCCGTTTTGATACTCAAGGTATACTTTAATCACAGGAACACGAAGATTTTACAAACTTAGCCATTTTGAAAATATTTCCATCCTTGGCCCCGTTTCTGCATTACCACGGCTGCACTGCTCCCGCGTCATCTCGAAACTTTCTATGCACCCTCCTGTTTAGTGCTGCCTCCTAACATCTGTAAGTGATTATTGCATGTCGACGTGAAACATAGTCGGAGATCACATTAATGTGATTCCGATGTACTTTAACCAATCCTAAACGGCATTCATCTACAAAACTTCTGCGTCATGTGTATGTGGTTAGCTGGTGTCATATGCCACAAGAAATGAATAAATAAAAATAAAAATTTCACGCTTTCTGACGTGACTGTGTTAGCAAGTATTGAGAGTAATGTCAATAATGCTGCATGTGCTGCCCATGACGCAAAGTTGTCGTAATCAAATTTGTAGACATCTACCCATTCCTAGAAAGGAGAGAGATATGACAGCGCCAAGTGAATATGAAATTAATATTATCCGAGAAGTCAGAAGAATGTGCGATATTTTTAAACTTTTTTTACTGCGGGCTGTTTAGCCCACATAATCTTTGTTAAGTATGCTTGGTTTTCCAATCTTCCCACACAACATGATATAGGCTTTCTTTCAGAGAGCGTGACTGCACCACAAGGCCCGTGTTCTGCCGACTGACGCTGACCGCCGTGGGCACTGTGGAGGCGAAGCGCGACGATGCCCGAAGCTCAGCACTTCGGTGTACAACTGGAGGTTGGATGACGACGATGGCTTTTCAATGGATGCTAGAGTAATACGATACCACGGTGACCGCGAGTTACAGTTGCCGACTCGAACCTCTGCTGGTGGCGCGAACGATGCGTACAAGTAACGCCGCAGTGACTTTATTTAGCTGTCTGGCAGCGAAGGTATGCACCGCTACTTAGCACAGTGCTGCGTCAATAGGTCGCAACGACAGCCCTGCAACATGTTGACGTAACGTTCGTCGTCTTTCTTACGTCGTGTCGGCTACGTCGTTAGCGGTGTGCCCTTAGGGCGGTGATTGGGGTACCATGTCTCGAATTTCCTTGCGGCCCCGATGTGCCGGAAGTCAGTTTCTCTGCGTGCGACAGTGTTATAGTCAATGGCAAATGACTTAAAACCGTAATGAGTAAATGCTGAAAGTTTTGAGACACTATCCGTGTAAAAAACAGCTGTTGATAAAAGTATATTAAAATTGTTCCAATAAATGCAGTCTTGATCTCGTATCATTTATTTCATACGGTGTCCGTTTTCGATCTCTTATAGGATCACCACAGGACAGCTTTACTTTTTTATGACAGCAGGGGACGATAGCGTTGAGCAGGACACTCTGTAAAGAAGTGACGAACACTGCTGTGCAATGTATAAAATGTTTCGATGACTTTCCTATAAAAAATCTAAACCGGCCATCGAATGCAGTAAGTTATATGCGTTCAAGACTGCTTTTACAGAAATAACGTATCAAAGTAAATAATGATTTCTTATGGCTTAATTCTTTTTGTTTAACTAAAACCTAACGGACGTTGCAGACGACAGGACCTCTCTAATGTATCCCAGTAAAATGGAAGAAAAGGAGTAGCAATTGGAACTGGGTGTGAAGTGCTAATGTTGCAATCATCTGAAGAATAATCATTCATAAGCAATGAAATAACACAGCGACCAGAGCAAGACTGCAATATGGAAATACATAGCAACATAATTTTAATTTTAATAACTAATCATACAGATGGACGAAAGAGACCTGTTTCCGTAAGCGCCAGGATCAATGTCTTCGTTGACAAGCAGATGACATTGTTGACGTCGGATATTATGACGTACAATACGAAAAATGGTTTGCATCATGCCGTCGAACATTAAACGGGCTTCGTGAAAGAAATTAGACCACAAGATTCGAAATTGGAAGCTGCAAATCTGTATGTAATAGCGTGGATTCCTGTCACTTGTCACCAAACCAATCACTTACGAATTTAATTGAAACTGAAACGAAAAATATGGTTTATTTATTAATAACAGTACCTCAAACGATTACAGTAAAGTAAACATGGGCCCTTGGAAAGCATTCTTTGAGAGCTACAAGAACTGGTTCACCTTAGTTTCTTTGAAACTAAACCCTTTGCAACGAAAAAGTGGTCATAACTTTTAATGCAGGGGATCAACAATATTTGCCAGTCAGTCAATGGAAACATGTCATCTGTTTGCATTAATTACGTTTCTTGTTGCACTAGGTCAACGTACGACAGGCCTTCATTCTTCTAGTAAATCAGTTTTATTCTTTTGGAGAATTTACGGCTGCAATCATGTAAGAAATTGATTTTAAGGAACTGGACTATTCATTTAGTCTCCAGAATACATTTTGTTAAATAGCAGAGAGTATATTCAAAAGCTGCATCTCATCTACAATGTTTCTAGCATAGGACTTATTTTTAACCAGCTAAAAACCCGATCGCCAATCAAAACCGATATACAATTTTGAAAAAATAGTTAGTAATTCAATACTTTTGAGACTGATTACCTCAAATGTAACCAAGTAGCATTTATCTCGCATGTGGGCACATTCGTGACATCGAGCAGTGTCAGCAACGTGTATACAGCTGTCTAAAATGAGATATCCATTGAATAGCATACCACTTCCTCACAGTGACATTAGACACCCGAACTGTCTAGCTTCGACAGGAACACTGTCTTAAGGCATCTGTTCATGTAATGAACAAATCTAGTCCTCGAATACGTGGGCGCTCTCAATACAGTAACACATGGAGTCATTGGAAAAATCTTAAAGCACACACGTACTACACAATATTCAATCTGTGAATCATTTATTCCCTTAAGAATGGTTTCCTAACAGAAAGGGAAAGGTTCCTAGTTATTACGTTCAACAACACAATTTCAGGTAAAGATTGCGCATCTATGAAGTGCAACCTTTCCTTAACCTTACCAGTAATTTTATTCACATTGTAATACTTCAGTTATTGTTAATAAAACCAGAGTATATTTTTATATTATAGGATTTATAGGATTATGAGATAAATTATATGACAGTGGTCGATAGCAGACTTCGAGCACACGGTGTATAAATTCCACAAATCTATCGGATTACAACAAGGAGAACGGATTCATGCACTTCTACTAATTTAATGAAACATTACATCACCTGTAAGCGATGGTGCTTTGAGCCCGGAGTTATTGAATTGTCTAGTATTGTACAAGCGTGGTTCAGCTACAAATTCCTCTAATATAGTTTTTCCTTCCGTATAAAAAACACCATAGAGCACTGCGCAAACATTTAACGCTGCTGTCCATCAGGGGCAGATAAGATACCCTCGGATCACTGCAATATGATGATGGTCTAAAGGCTAGTGGCTGACTTATGGCTGTCACTCCACTATGTCAGGAAAAACTGACTACATTCTCGATCCCGCAGCCACACGCATGTATGATTAAACGAAATAGAAATTCTGACATCGACCGAATCGGACATTGAAATTAATTCAGTGGTGACCAGCGAAAGTTTGTATCTGATAGGAACTCGAAACCGGATTGCCCACTTTCAGTGAGCAGTCACCTTGATAGCCCTGAGCGCACTTCCTGTCGCACCTTAATTCCCAACTTGCCGCACGCAACTAACGTAGTGCTGATATCCTCACTAGTTCGGAAGAGAGAGCGCATCCGCACGGGAATGGTCTTGATGGCCGTCATACGGACAGTCGCCAGGGGCACTAACATCCGGGGCGCAGTGGGACCTGTGGTAGGAACTGAATACGGCATGCCAACAATGGACAACGTGAATAGTACTGGAGTCCATCTGCCTCCGCACGTACTCACAGTCTTCCATGACGGCGATGGCATTATCCAGGAAGGTGATTCTCCGTGTCACAGGGCAACACTCGAGCTACAGGGATTCGAGCAGCATGACACAGGCCTGCACGGCAGGGGCCTGTCTTTTGTATCCTGCACACATGTCCCACTGGGACATGTCTTGTATGGTATCGGCTGCCAGGTCAGCCACTGCATGCCACCATCGTGTAATTTTGCAGAAAATGAGTAACCTGTCGTAGATATCTCGCGATACACATCACCGGAATTCTACCAAGGAATTTTTGCGATCGCTCGGTATTTA